>NW_019943382.1:40636-53647 GCF_002910315.2 Salvelinus sp. IW2-2015 | reverse complement strand
TCTGGGACGGCCTTTGAAAAGGGGGGTTCTCTCTGTTCCCTCAGTCCCCCTGTCAATTCTAAAGCAGCCAGGAAACGAGCCCTCTTTGTTGGGATTAATATAATAGCAGGAGCTGGTCACCACGCGCAAGAGGAGATGTAATTGCCACTTCCGCGCGAAAGAAGGGGGAAAGAAAAAGTTTGGGTTTCATTTTTGGGGGGTGGCGGTGGGGACGGGGTTTCTGAGAGGGGAAGGAGCTTTGAAACTGAAAGGCTCCGGTGCAGTGGATTAAAGTGAGATGGGAGAGGGGGGGGGGGGGGGGGGGTGCTTTGATGTCTGAGAGGTCTTGAGAAGAAGCAAAGTTGGGTGGTAAAAATTCTGGCTGGCAACATCAACACCACTCTCATGCCCACTCACCTGTTGACACCCAGGGGTGAGAACACTAAGATACTGACAGCACACAGGCAAGACAGGCAAGAGACAGACAGACCAGACAGACAGACAGACAGACAGACAGACAGACAGGACAGGACAGGACAGACAGACAGACAGACAGACAGACAGGACAGACAGACAGACAGACAGAGACAGGACAGAAGGCATACAGCAGCAGGCAGACAGACAGACAGACAGACAGAAGACAGACAGACAGACAGACAGACAGACAGACAGACAGCACAGACAGACAGGACAGACAGGACAGGCAGGACAGGCAGGCAGGCAGGCAGGCAGCGCAGGAGCAGAGACAGACAGACAGACATAGGTGCTGCAGTTAGTCGCTCCTCCTTTCTCCTTACTCTATCAATTACATTTAATGGCTTTATTGGCATGGGGAAAACATATGTTAACATTGTTCAAAGCAAGTGAAATAAACAATAAAACATGTGAGTAAACATTACGCTCACAAAAGTTTCCAAAAGACATAAAGACATTGCAAATACTTCAAGTACAAAAGCAAAAAATAAAAAACATAAACTATAGGTTGATTTACAATGGTAGGATTACACTTTTCTTGTGGCAACAGGTCACAAATCTTTGCTGCTGTGATTTCACACACTTGGTATTTCACCCAGTAGATATGGGAGTAATCTTATTTTCAGTCAGTATCTGGACAATATGTGTCTCTAATATGGTCATACAATTAGGAGGTTAGGAATGCAGCTCAGTTTCCACCTCATTTTGTGGCAGTGTGCACTAGCTGTTCCTAGAGCCAGGCTGCCTACGTGCCTTTCTCAAATAGCAAGGCTATGCTCACTGAGTCTTACATAGTCAAAGATTTCCTTAAGTTTGTGGGTTCAGTCGATCTCTCTGCAGACAGGCAGACAGGCAGACAGGCAGAGGCAGAGACAGACAGACAGACATAGGTGCTGCGTTAGTTCGCTCCTCCTTACTCTATCAATTCAATTTCAATTTAATGGCTTTATTGGCATGGGAAAACATATGTTAGCATTGTTCAAGCAAGTGAAATAAACAATAAAAAATGTAGAGTAAACATTACGCTCACAAAAGTTCCAAAAGAATAAAGACATTTCAAATGGCATATGTGTATATTCAGTGTTGTAATGATGTGCAAATACTTAAAGTGCAAAAGCGAGAAAAAAAACAACATAAATATCGGTTGTATTTACAATGGTAGGATTGCACTTTTCTTGTGGCAACAAGTCACAAATATTGCTGCTGTGATTTCACACTGTGGTATTTCACCCAGTAGATATGGGAGTTAATCAAAATTGAGTTTGTTTTCAAATTCTTTGTGGGTCTGTGTAATCTGAGGGAAATATGTGTCTCTAATATGGTCATACATTGGGCAGGAGGTTAGGAAGTGCAGCTCAGTTTCCACCTCATTTTATGGGCAGTGTGCACTACGGTGGCCTTTCTCAATAGCAAGGCTATGTTCACTGAGTCTGTACATAGTCAAAGATTTCCTTAATTTTGGGTCAGTCGCAGTGGTCAGGTATTCTGCCACTGTGTACTCTCTGTTAAGGGCCAAATAGCATTCTAGTTTGCTCTGTTTTATTTGCAATTACTTGACACATTGGAAAGAATGTATATTTTTCTCATGATTTGGTTCTATCATCCCTCATCTATCAATCTCTCTCCCACCTCTTTGTAATGTCTGTGTACCATTTCTTCAATCTTTGTTCTTATCCGGTTTTGTTCTAGTTTTTAAAGAAGAAATGAGAGAGATAAAACATCATGTCGGTCTTTGGTGCTTGTGTATATGCAGATATGTTTGTCTGAGTCATGCCCACAGTGCATTAGGATTTTTTATCAATTCATGTTTTCGGCCCCTTACTCTTACACACAGTCACGTATCTGCCAGAAGGTTTTACTTTAAAAGTGCAGTTCACAGAATGATTGGAGAACACCAGCACCTTCTGAATTTCAAATGTGTTAATCAAAACCCAAAGGGTTGAACTCTTCCCCTACTTAACCATTCTCACACATAACTGTCTTTTTAAAACAATACAAACTAATAATCACAACATATTATTTTGTTAAGAGACTAGGTATGCATCCGTAACAACCAATTAATGATCATATTTATCTGTAGGGTTAAAATATGTAGATGAGATATCAATTATCAAGTTATTGTCATTTTTGACAATTACATTGTTTTATTTATTTATCCCAATTTATTGGGGTTTAGGACAGATTAGTTTTTTCGCACAGATAATTACTATGATAATAGATTTGAAAGTTGCAGAATGACCTATAGGGTAAGATGAATACTCATACTTTACAGTTGTCTTCCTCTCAAAACTAGATTTACTTCCTGTTTTATTGTATTTGCTTTCTGAAAGTGACTCTGTTCTAAACTCATTGAAGCGGTGAGGTGAGTTGGAGTAGAGTAGCAGTGTTGAATGTGTAACTTTATTTGGAAAATGGCTTCCCTTTATTGTATTTTCCAGTGTTCTTTAATGGTCCATGAAAACAGAGAATACTTCCTCTTCTCTAGGCTCCTCTCTCTCTCTCTCTCTCTCTGTGTCTCTCTCTGTCTCTCTGTCTCTCTCTCTCTCTCTCTCTCTCTCTCTCTCTCTCTCTTTCTCTCTGCCTCTCTTTCTAACAGAAGGGTTTATGTAAATTTGTGAAATCTTGCAACTGGTGATTCTGCTGAGCGGCCAAATGATAGTTAAAACTCCCATGCGAAGACCTTGTTATCAATAGCCTCTTTACTCCAGCATAAATGAGTCATTGTGTTGAGAAACTCTGTGGAAGTGTTCCCTTGGAAATATGAAATGAACCACCTTGTTCGTTGCGGAGACCACGAAGACGATGTGGTTTTAACCAGYCGCTATCCAGATAAGGTTGAATGTTGTCTTTCAATTTCTAGACAAAAACCTGAAATGTAAGTAAGAAAGAKAGCCTGCACYTGGAGTTGAATGCACACCAGACTGTTTATTAGAATAGTAAATATTATTACTAAATGAAGCTGAGTTGACCTGAAATGACCTGAGTTTATGGAATATCACTTTATCGTTGTTATTGTTAATAGAACAAGCAACAGGTTGTCTTTCCAGCAACTACATGACATTCACACTGAGCATGAGGCATCGAATAAGGAGAAAAAAATATGGGTTAGCTATAGATGAATAACACTGCCACTACATGTTTTTTTAATAATAGCTCTGAAAATCCAAATTCTGGACAACTGTTTTCGTACCCAAAAGACATGACAATGGCTTCTGTGAATGTCAGCGAAATGAGCTTCCTCACAAACCTCTGATTATCCAGTTTAACTACGTGGGATCTTCCGTTTCTCGTCAGTCTTTACTAACCCTCATCTATAAGTCCCTTTCTGTGGCCTGTGTTCTAGAAAGACATATTTTGTTGGAAAGACAACTGAGAACACTTGTGTAATGGCTGGCTCATAAGTCCAAGTGCATGTCATAAAAGTCTAAGATATGCACTGATACATGGCAACCCATACATGCATATCCTGAAACAGCAGACTCAACTTGCACATTCATTTATCCATCCAGCCTGACATCCGACGGCTTCACATTTTGAAGATGTATCAGAAACAGCAGAGAGAACTTGATTTTATGCAACGCCTGTTCAAAATTAAACTATCCTTGAGGCGTGTGCAAATCATGCTGATGTCTGGAGGCTGTAATTGTGCCCACACATCAATTATAGATGGGGCTGTGCTCTCGCTGCCGACGCTCCAATCAGAGCAGCGGCGCCCGCGCTCCCTGGGTGCTTTTGGAGCAGTTTGATTACAGGTGTATTAGACTGCTTGTTAGGCCCTCTCTCCTTCCACTGGGGAGGGAATCCTCTCGCTCCTGTCTGTCCGGTTGAGGGCTAGACGGTGTGTGTGGTGTGTGTGGTGTGTGTGTGTGTGTGTGTGTGTGTGTGTGTGTGTGGTGTGTGTGTGTGTGTGTGTGTGTGTGTGTGTGTGTGTGTGTGTGTGTGTGTGTGTGTGTGTGTGTGTGTGTGTGTGTGTGTGTGTGTGTGTTGTGTGTGTGTGTGGTAGGCTGCCTGAGTCGACCATCACACTCCTTAACTATTTCTGTCAGGTCTCGAGAGGTTTTTAATGAGCCCCACCGACATGGCCGAAGGCGAGATCCGTGCACCGGCCCACTGAAGTGAGAAGCCAGATCGCCACATAGCAGCCTTCGAATAATTAATCAGACTTCTCTCTTTCTCTCTCACACATACTCTCTCTCCTGTACTCATGTCTATTCATACTAGTCAAATGCCTTCCTCTTTTCAGTAATAGAGCTAACCCTCCCATTGTCTCTGATTCCTTTACATCCAGCTCTTCAGAACTGAGCCACCACACACACACACACACACACCACTACTACACATCCACTCCCTCCTATTGGCAAGCAGATGTGTTCATAAATCTTCCGGAGTGTGGCGCATGTTTCCACGAAGCTGTGAGATCGTTAAGCATCTTTAGGGAGAGATAGAGGAAGTGAGTGCTCCACTACATTTACATCTCAAACTGCATCAGAGAGAGAGAGAGAATAGAAAGACAGAGAGACAAGAGAAGAGAGAGGGGGGAGGGGGAGAGAGAGGGGGGGAGAAGTGGGAGAGAGAGAGAGAGAGGAGAGAGAGAGAGAGAGAGAGAGAGAGAGAGAGAGAGAGAGAGAGAGAGAGAGAGAGAGAGAGAGAGAGAGAGAGGAGAGAGAGAGAGAACGAGAGAGAGAGAGAGAAGCGAGACAAAGCAGGGGTTCTGGGTGGCATTAATCAAAACCCCGGTGACTATTAAGAGTGGCATTACACACCAGAAAAAAATCTAGAGGGTCCATTTGTGCGAGGTTGGATGGGACACTTTTTTTTTTTCTCTTTTTCTCTTTCTTCTGTGAAAATGGGAAGGTTTTTCCCGGAGTCTTGGTTACTTGGCCCAAGCGAAGACTGACCTTTGCACTGTAAAGGTGAAAAGCTGTTTTCTCATTGGTTTGAGGAAAACTGCCTCCAGAAGCAACATTTTTCTCGCCTCACATCTCTTCTTTTCATCCGTTATTGTTTTTCCCCGGTTTTTTCCTCTTTCTGTTGAGTGTAAATCTCCCTCAGTCCCTGTGCTGCCCTCTCTCGTGACAAACTCCTGTTCTAATCCTTCTCTCAACTGTTCAGTACACACAGGACTACACCACAGGACTACACACAGGACAGGCAGCTAACGTGTAGTGTGTTGGTTGAGGGAGAGAGAGAGAGAGAGAAGATTGAGTGTAAGTGCTTGACAAACAATGTTCAGGTATTCCTCAGGGTTGTGGTCGGCAGTGGTGTGGCTCAAGGTCGTGCACTTTTAGACGAGCTAGTTGACCTGCATGAATTCATTTTTAAGAGAAGGCCAAAGGTTGACTGAAAGTCATTATTTGTATTAATTATTTTTCATACAGAAAATTGCAATGACGTACAACTTTTCTGTTGAGGTCATGAATGATGCAATGAGCCATAAATAATTAGCTCAAACGAAGTATTGTGATGCAATGATGCCCCACACACAACTATATGTTATTCCAATTTTGAACTTACTGTAGTACAAGTAACGACGTATACAAATCTGAGAAAGATGGGGTGAGATCGACAACCTCATCCCTTCATCTCTGAACAGCTCTCTCTCTCTCTCAGGGTTGATTGATGAATGTAGGCCCGGCTAAAGCCAACAGTAGGTGGGGTTTTAACGAGAGCAYGGGGCTTCTAATGAGAGGTGAAGACAATGCCWGRGTGATGAAAGAAAATCTCTCTTCAAGGAGTCAGAATTAAAGGCAGGAATCGATCGCTGGAGTAAGTCTAAAAGCAATTGTGAAAATCAAAATGAGGCCACTCTGTCTTCATCTCATTCCCAAACTACAGGCTTCTATGTACAAAGTCATATTATCAAAGTAATTACTCTGAAACTAACTATTTATTTTCTCTTTGCTATATATTATTTATGTGTACATTTGAATCTGGCTTCTTTGTTACTTTAATACAATTTGGTTTCTTACACTTTTAAGATTAAAAAAATATAATTTCCTTTCATATTTACCTTTACTTGTGTGTGCCGTTGTTAGACATATTCAACATGTCAAAACTATCAATATTGTAAATATGACAATTATAGTGGTGGAACAGTGCTTTTTGGCATTGCTGTWCTTAAGGTTTAAACTTCAGATGCATCAAATGAATTTGAAAATGTAATTCATTTTGACCTACAACGTTTCCCTCTAAATGTCTTTCAGGGAGAGTTAGTAAAGAGAAACAGAAAAGGGAGCAAGAAAGCCAGAGAGCTGAGAGGTAGAGAAAAGGAGAGAGAAAATACATTGAACGGAATAAAAAGTAGGCCGGGTAAATCCAACGGTTCAGCTCATCAGATGCAGGTTCAGCTGAATAGAGGGGATACTCACCGTCGGTGGCAATGGAGAAGTTGTATGGAGGAACATTGCCTTCATGGAGAAACAGATTTAGGATAATAAAGCAAAACAACAATAATACAACTCTACATTCTTTATCCATAAACGCTCAGTTGGATCTTGAAAGAACTTTATATTGGATAAGAGGAATTTAAAGGTATTGTAAGGGAGAAGGTTTGCACTTTTCTTTGTGAATTTTGGAAATAATGTACAAGAGCGATGGAACATGGTGAATAATAAATAACCCCCGAAGCGCGTTAGCCTGTTTGGCAAAAAAAAAAAAAAAACGTGATTTTGACATCTTTTTTTACATTATGGAGTTTCCCAAGGTTCTTGAACTTGGGATTTCAGGTGAAGAACAGTTTGTACTTTCRGGTACTTTCTCCAAAGAGTTCAAAACAACACTACCGTACTGGTATCAAGCGATGCCTGTTGGTGTTTAGTTTAATTCCTTCCAAAGAAACAAATTCCTAAATTAGTAGGCTACTYTGTAGTATCTATAACTATAGTAGCACCTTAAACTCCCCAGTTATCTGCCCCTGCCCAGTACAGCTACTGACATGTAGCATACCCAATTAAATGCAATTTGTAATGACTGGGATTATTAGTACAGCGGACATGATTTCGGTCACCGGAGAAAGACAGGTTCTGTATTTATCATGTTGGGAACATGATACAGTTACAGTAAAGCAGATGAGGATAACGCACCGTCAGCCTCACGTGGTCACAACAACATTAGGTTGAATCTAGAAATACAATACTAACACTCCAGTGGAACAGCTACACAGAGAGGACGACAGGTCGGTACGTTTGTTTACTGTTCTATTGTAATAGATAGGAAGCTGCTGGTTCYACATTTAAACAACGTTAATTCAATGTTGCGAACGCAATGTGATACCCTGCGAGAAAACTCCATTTAATTTTATGTCTGTAAGGAAAAAATATAWACCTATATACAYCACCAYATATGAATGTTCAGTTCTTTCATCATTTACCAAAATATGTTTTAAATATTGTAGACTCCAGCTACTGTATAATCCATATTAATACTTGATATAAAAATAGAATAGAAAATACAATAATTTACTACAACTCTTACACAATGAGGTTTCTACAACTACTTTGTGATGTTAGTTTGAATTTAGTTTGGGGTTTCTGTTTGTTTGTGTTCATWATGAATAGAAATAAMTAGAAATTCAGTCATTGTAATACAGTTGAAATATTTTCATATAAACATGAATTATACRTATTTGGCCATGTTTGTGTCAGGTATTCACCATGAAAGGAGAAATGCCAAATGTGTGTGAATAAAGTCTACACTTACAGTAGAGCTCATACATTTATGTGCAATTAATRATTTAKWAATMTTGTTTCTAAATCAACACATRARATACCTGTATAATTCATTTTMCCCTKYTTTTAATCATATCATTAATGAGCTAACCGTAATAGGTGAATATAGCATTCAAAGATAAACAGTGAAAGAAATGAATCATGTATATAATATTACCCACACTAGTCTGTCCTGTGGACACGTCCAATTGCCCATGTGGGGTTTTCTGTTTCCAAGAACCAGAGTGTAAAAACGTGGATGTGCGAGGGGTGAGTGTGAGTGTGTGTACGTGTGATGGAGGGTGAGCGACTGCCTGTGTGTGTTGACTGAGGAGGGCAGGGGGCTGTTGGGTGGGGGGGGGGGGGGGGGGAGGCAGGGAGGGAAGGGCGGTGGCCCTGCTGTTTGGCCATACGCGCTCCTGCCTCCTCCTGCCTTTCAGCCTGGCTGGCCAGAGCTCATTTGCATGTGTAGATTTCGCTCGAGGCCTGTATGTCTTCTCTACTGTTTCAGCCAGTGGCTGGGGGTGGCAGGGGGGACCAGGGGGGGTGACACGCTGGCAGAGAAGACGTGTCACATTCATGTAGCTCTGCTAATCAGCTCGGCTTTGAGCCAGGACCAGGTCCAGCAAGGTCTGGCTAGCTGGCTGCACAGGCTGTGTTCACTATGTAAGAAAATGTCCATGCTTTACTGGATAGACTGTGAGGCTGACAAACGTCGCTACGTGTTGGATGTGAGGAGAGCAGTGTATGTGTTAGCTAGCCGTTGTGTGAGTGTAGGGGAGGCGGGAGTGTGAGGAGAACACATTGTTGCATCCTTGCTGTGTGTGTGTGTGTGTGTGTGTGTGTGTGTGTGTGTGTGTGTGGTGTGTGGTGTTGTGTGTTGTGTGTGTGTGTGTGTGTGTGTGTGTGTGTGTTGTGTGTGTGTGTGTGTGTGTGTGTGTGTGTGTGTGTGTGTGTTGTGTGTGTGTGTGTGTGTGTTGTGTGTGTGTTGTGTGTGTGTGTGCATGTGCATGTGCATGTGTGTGTGCTGGTGTGTTCTCTGACAATCCAAAAACCCTTTTTTCCAATGCAAATTCAAAGTGATTTGGTGAAGTACTAGTGACCCCTATGGGCCAGATGCTGAGGTTAGGGGCTATTTCTGCATGGATGGATATCGATTAATCTGTAACAAAAACATACAAACCCAACCCACAAAAACACTGGATGTGATTTTACACCAAATAATCCCAATTTGAAAAACATCCATGTTATTCTCCCAGAGCTGTTAGCTGCAGAACTAAACTCCTGCTTCAGTGGAGATCTGTGGCAGTTTGTGGAGAGCAGCAGACTCTTCTCCACGTACAACCAGTCAGGGTAATGCTGAGGCAGCAGGATGAATGCTATCTGGGTCTTAGGAGCAATGGTGACTCACCGTACCTCTCGCTTTTCTCCGTAGTGTCTTTAGCACACTAGTAGGAGATAGGTAGAGAAAGATAGAAGAATAGAAAGAGACAGATGTAGAGAGAGAGGACAGAGATAGAGAGAGACAGGAGAGAGAGACGGAGAAGAGAGAGACAGGAGAGAGAGGACAGGGAGAGAGAGACGGAGAGAGACAGGAGAGAGAGACGGGAGAGAGAGACAGGGAGAGAGAGACAGAGAGAGAGAGACGGAAGAGGAGAGGGGGGACAGGGGAGAGAGACGGAGAGAGAGAGACAGGGAGAGAGAGACAGGAGAGAGAAGAGAGACAGGAGAGAGAGACAGGGAGAGAGAGACAGGAGAGAGAGACGGAAGAGAGACAGGGAGAGAGAGAGACGGAGAGAGAGACAGAGAGACAGGGAGAGAGAGAGACAGGAGAGAGAGAGACAGGGAGAGAGAGACAGAGAGGACAGGGAGAGAGAGAGACAGGAGAGAGAGAGACAGGGAGAGAGAGAGGGACAGGGAAGAGAGGACAGGAGAGGAAGAGACAGGGAGAGAGAGAGAGATGGAGAGAGAGAGACAGGGAGAGAGAGACAGAGAGAGAGAAGAGAGAGAAGAGAGAGAGAGAGAGAGGGAAGAGAGAGGAGAGAGAAGAGAGAGAGAGAGAGAGAGAGAGAGAGAGAGAGAGAGAGAGAGAGAGAGGAGAGAGAGAGAGAAAGAGACAGAGCTGTGACAGCAGCAGTATCAGTAGCTCCTCTCCAGTCTTCCTGGTGCAGGTCTTCAAAAGGGGGCTTCGCCAGAGCTGGAACCTGCCTAACTAATCCCATCACACACACACCAAACAAAAGCAGCAGAGAGAGGAGAGAAAGAGAGTGTGTGAAGAGGAGGAAGAGAGAGAGAGAGGGGGGTGAAGAGAGAGGAGGGAGGGAGAGGAGGAGAGAGAGAGGTGAGAGAGAGAGAGGAGGGAGGGAAGGAGAGGAGAGAGAGTGAGGTAGAGAGGAGAGAAGAGAAGGAAGAGAGAGGAGGAAAGAGAGAGAGAAGAAAAGAGAGAGAGAGAGAGGAAGAGAGAGAGAGAGGAGAGAGAGAGAGAGAGAGAGAGAGAGAGAGAGAGAGGAGAAGAAAGAAAGGATGTGAGAGAGAGGAGAAATAGGGTACAAGGTAAGAGATATTCATGCTCTCATTCCACAGATCTTTCTGTGTTTTTCTTTTTCGTCACACATATCCACCTTGCACCTATGTTAGTCATAGCCAGACGGGTGAGCAGCGAGGCAACTGTGACAACATGTTCCTTCTAACCCAACCCGCCCCCTTTCTTAAGATGAGGATCAGACACATTTCACTTAAAACAATATGTATTCCCCAAAAAATATGACACAAAGTGATGATAAATAGCTGGATGAGGTCTGTAATAGCTAAGGAGCGGGTAGCGCAGCAGTAAATAAGCCAGAGACGAAGGGGAGACCGGGGCCTGCATCTCCAAGCCTGCCTGGTCACTATATCCGGGCTTAGGGGGAGCTGAAGTTTGGGTAAAATGCATTACTGTCTTCCACACATGTGCTGCTT
The DNA here is from genome assembly GCF_002910315.2 of Salvelinus sp. IW2-2015. Taxonomy (NCBI): domain Eukaryota; kingdom Metazoa; phylum Chordata; class Actinopteri; order Salmoniformes; family Salmonidae; genus Salvelinus; species Salvelinus sp. IW2-2015. Next base: position 42,530 of record NW_019943382.1, on the reverse strand, counting down.
GCCTTCCCCTAATCCCTCTCAGCAGCTTTACTGAGCTGCTCTGCTTTTCCAGTTCCAGTCTCTCTCTCTCTCTTCCTCTCTCTCTCTCTTCTCTCTTCTCTTCTCTCTCCTCTCTCTCTTCTCTCTCTCTCTCTCTCTCTCTCTTCTCTCTCTCTCCTCTCTCTCTCTCTCTCGCTCTCTCTCTCGCTCGCTCTCTCTCCGCTCGCTCCTCTCTCTCGCTCGCTCTCTCCTCTCCTCTCTCTCTCTCTCTCTCTCTCCTCTCTCTCTCTGTCTCGACCTCTCTCTATCTCTCTGTCTCGACCTCTCTCTATCTCTCTCTCTACCTCTCTCTACCTCTCTCTCTACTTCTCTCTCTACCTCCCTCTCTACCCTCTCTCTACCTCTACCTCACTTCCTCGTCTGCTCTCTACCTCGCTTCTCATCTGCTCTCTCTCTCTCTGACCAGTGTTAAATCCCTGTGGGCTGGAGTGACAGGCTCCATTCAGTGGTGAGCAGAGGGGTGACAGCTGGTGAGAGGCCCATGTGAAAGAGCGTCGTCCCGCGAGCCTGTCCCCCCTCTCCTCTCTGTCCAGTCTACCAGGACCACAGGGCCACAGCTGAGCAACCCTTGCCCATCACCCCTGCCTGTCCCTCCCATTCCCCAGGCAGGCTGGAGGGGGCTAAGAGGAGTCCTGGAGGGAAATGGACAGAGGACACTGGACACTGGACAGTCACAGGAACCAAACTGTCACCTAAACACCTCAACACTATTCACATGAGGGTTAGTATAGAAGTGTGAGAGATGAGATTTGGTGGCATTGCAGGGCCTGTGTGTGCGCGTGTCTGTATGTGAGTGCGTGTGCATGTGTGTGAGTGTGTGTGTGTTTGGGCGCATTCATGTGTTTCTGTGTGTGGCTTCCTAACGAGGGCGCCAGCTCCCCGGCCCATARGTGACTCCCTCCCTCATTAAGGGGCCATATGACAGGGACAGAGGCTCTGGCCTGGCCCAGGTCCCAGTGAGGGGATGWGGGGTGACATGGTGGCTCGCTATCCCCCTTCCCCAGACGCCAGGAGACACTCTCTGTGATCGGCCACAGAGTTAGGACCTCCTAATTACAGACCTCAGACCTCTCCTTCTCTCTCTCTCCCCCCACCTCTCTATGGTTTGACATGATAATGGAATCATTTGTGTTTAATTGGACAGGGGTAGATTTAATTGACTGATTTTAGATTATAGCGGTAGTATCAGGTATAACTGTACTGCTAATAACAGTAGAAAACAATACTAACAGATTGGACTACATAGCACCTTCTCCACCAATACTAATAGATTGGACTACATAACACCTTCTCCACCAATACTAATAGATGGACTACATAAGCACCTTCTTCCACCAATACTAACAGATTGACTACCATAACACCTTCTCCACCAATACTAACAGATTGGACTACATAACACCTTCTCCACCAATACTAACAGATTGGACTACATAGCACCTTCTCCACCAATACTAACAGATTGACTACATAGCACCTTCTCCACCAATACTAACAGATTGGACTACATTAGCACCTTCTCCACCAATACTAACAGATGGACTACATAGCACCTTCTCCACCAAGTACTAACAGATTGGACCACATAGTACCTTCTCCACCAATACTAACAGATTGACACATAGCACCTTTCTCCACCAATACTAACAGATTGACACACAGCACCTTCTCCACCAATACAACAGATTGGGACTACATAGCACCTTCTCCACCAATACTAACAGATTGACTACATAGCACCTTCTCCACCAATACTAACAGATTGACTACATAGCACCTTCTCCACCAATCTAACAGATTGGACTACATTAGCACCTTCTCCACCAATACTAACAGATTGGACTACATACACCTC
>NW_019943382.1:16337-39388 GCF_002910315.2 Salvelinus sp. IW2-2015 | reverse complement strand
TGGGCTTGCTGGATGGTGCCCCTCAGGGCTCGGTGCTCGGCCTCATAGTGTTCCAGCCGGGCCGACTCGGATTCCAGGCGCTGTTGCAGGCTCTGGATGTCAGTGTTACACAGGGCGTTCTGCTCCTCCAGCTCGGCCCTCTGCACAGTCACGTCTTTGTACTGCTGCTCCAGGTCCACCAACCTCAGCGTCAGCTCCTCCATTTTACCCCTGTACTCATCTTCCYCCTCCTTGTGTTTTTCACTGGCGACAAAGCCTGTCTCCATTCTCTGCTGCACAGACTCCATCTGCACTTTCAGTTTCTCTTTCTCCTGCTTGTGACGTTCCCCCTCCAACTTCTCCTGGTTGTACTTCTCTTGCATCTCCGAGAGCTTTCCTGTCAAGTCTTTCAGCTTGGTGTTGTAGGAGTTCTCCCTCTCCTCTATGGCAGTCAACGGGACAAACTTGGCCTGGATAGCTTGCTGGATGGTGTCTAGTTCTTTCTTCTGCGCCTCCATTTCTTGGTGAAGCTTTACTGTCCCATCTTGCGCAGACTGGTAGCTTGCCAACGCCTCTTTGGCCCGATGCTCCGCCTCAACAACAGCATTGCTCAACTTAACCCTTACAGCTTCATGGTCTATAAGGCACACATAGTCATTTTCGATCATCACCTGAACATTCTCCAGCTTCTCTTTCAACTCTGCACTACCCTCTCTCACCTTCTGCAACTCTTCCTCACTTTCTTTGCCCTCCATCTCCAGTTTGGAGAGCTCAGCCTTGGCCTTCTCCAAAGCAGCACTCAGCTCCATATTCACTTGCTCATGTTTCTCTCTGGACACGTACTCTCCATTTAGGCTCTGTTTCAGAGACTGGTTCGTGGCAGTGACCTGGGCCAGCTCCTTCTCTCTCTCTTCAAACCTCTTCTGGAGCACTTCCAGTTCCTTCACCAGTTCAGCGTTGCGAGCATTCAGGGCACCCACTTCGCTCCGGAACTTCTCGGAGGGCACGGTAGCGCTCTGTAGGCTGGTGACGCTCTCACACAGGGTGACCCTCTCCGTTTGTAGCCTRTGGATCTGCACCTCGGCCTGGCCGTTCCTTTCTGCGGCCTCCACCAGCCTCTCCTCCAGCTTCTCCACAGCTCTCTCCAGGGCGCTCTTGGCCTCTTCGTGGGCCTTGAGGGGGATGAAGTTGGCCTCCACCCTGCTATTGAGCTCCTCCAGCTGCTCCTGGAGCATCTCCCGCTCCTCCTCGCTCTCCTCTACCTGGCGGATCAGTGCCTGGCTCTTGGCAGTTATGTCCGCCAGCCTCCTCTTCAGGGAGGAACTCTGTTCCTCCAGGGTCGTCCTCATCCTCTCATGCTCCTGCAGAGGGACCGCCCCTGTCCCGGCCTGGGCTGGCTMGCTGTCCATTTCCCTGTGTAGCTCAGCCACCTCCTCCAGCACACGGTCATAGTCCTCCCGCAGCTCTGCCAGCTGACGCTCCTTCTCATCCACCGCATTGCTCAACAGGTTCTTCATGTTGTCGAACTTCTCTGCCGGCACAACCTTCTCTCCCTGCCGTGCCTGGGTCTCCTTAATGAGGGCCTCCATGTCCAGCAGAGCCTCTGCCAGCTCATCCCTCTCCTCCCGCAAGGCAGTCAGCTCCAGGCCCAGAGACCGCTCTGCCTCCACCGCCAGCTGGCCCTCGCTGCTCTTGTACTCCTCCAGGGCCTTCTCACTCTGCTTCAGGTGGTTACGCACGCGCCCCACCTCGGCCGAGGCGCCCTCTACTTGGCCTTGACATCGTGGAGCTGGGCACGGAGCTCATCGGCCGCCTGGCCTCCTAGGTGCTCCTGACCGCCACCACGTGGGCCTGGAGCTGCTTGACCTTGGCTTCAGAGTCCAGCATCCTCTTCTGGACGTCCCCAGTGCCTCCTCCAGCTCCTGGACTTGCCGGTCTGCCTGCCGCTGGATGGTCTCCCGGCTCTGGGCCAGCTCTTGGCACTCCTGGCTTTTGCGGGCCAGTGCCGCCTGCAGGCGAAGAGCCTCTTCCTCGGCAGTCTGCTGCCGCCCCCTCACCGTCTCCAGCTCGCGCCGCAGGGCCTCCACTTCCTCGACTGGGTCCCAGCCCACACCAGGACGTCCCGCAAGCTCCAGSGGACGGGACAGTGAGTGCGAAAGACCGGACGAATGCAGCACCTACAGCAGGAACAAAAGTTTKATGTGTGTGGAATGATTGTGCAATTTACATACACTTCGCACACCTATTTCTCACTAACAGCAGTGTCAGTCCAATATTGGTTTTGCAATGAGAGCTGACTTAGTCAGTTCCACTATAGCGACACGAGAATACTGAGAAGATGTGAAGGCTACAATAGGATAAAAAAATATCAATTTAAAAGTTGAGCCCAAAATTTTAAAACTACCTGCAGTGGTTTAAGAGAATAAATCTCTCATTTGCTGGGGGACAAACAGCTGACAGGACGAAATGAGATTTCAGCCGTATATTTGGCTGTCAGAGAGCTGATAAGCTCATGGTTGCTGACTGGACTAGAATACACAGCAGATATGGTCTGCGTGRGTTWCATACTTCATGACAGTTACCTTTTCATTGCGGGCCATAATGCTCTAGAAAAACAAAGAAGTCAGGTTTACCTGCGCTGAATCCAGGCTTTGAGATTGTTTGACGAGGACGTTGTCTTTTCCTGCCAAAACAAATACAGAGATGATTCAGAAGAGGTCTTTTTTAATTCAGATCCTCTGATTGTATCTCTTATTCTCTGATATCTCAAATTTCAAGAGAGCTCACTCACCTTTGATAACAGACTGGCCAGAGTAGTCCCCCTGAAAACACATAGAACATACAGTATGTTCACATTAACACATAACCTTAGACAACCTAAGCAAGAGCTCGTATTATTATTATGTAAAACCCCATGATGATTTCATATGCTGTAACAGGGTTGGCATTTGGCTGTGGTCCCTCACCATGTGGCTCCTGAGCTGAACCTTGACAGTCTCTGGGGCCCGYGCCCCCTCCTCCCTGTCTTTGGAACTCAGTAAGAGCTTCAGCTGTTCCCTCTAATTCAGCACAAACACAACGTGGAGCTTTAGAGCAGATCAACAGCCTTGCAACTTTGGTTGCATTTGAGGACAATAACTTTCAGATGAATACAGCTATGGCATGGTATCCAATCAAATCTTTCCACATTCTCACAAACACCCAGACATCCACAAACCAACAGGCATGCTAATTCATCTCTCTAATCTATAGGTAAAACGTTCAATTTTTTCTTCCCACCCCAAACAATTGAGTTATGTGGCTGTCCTTACCTCTTTATGGATGCATTCCACTGTATGTTTTTCCTGCACAGGATATAGAGGATTACAAGTTAAGTATCAGAGGGTTTGACAAACAACTCATTACCATATATAGTGCCTGTCACCGTCCAAGTTTTTACTTTTTCTTGAAGCACAAACTGTGTTTGATTACCTTCTCAGTGACTTTCCGTGTTAGTCTAGAAGTTGTCTACACTACTCTGTCTGTCTGTCTGTCTGTCTGTCTGTCTGTCTGTCTGTCTGTCTGTCTGTCTGTCTGTCTGTCTGTCTGTCTGTCTGTCTGTCTGTCTGTCGACTGTCTTGGTCTGTCTGTGTGTCTGTCTGTGTTGTCTGTCTGGGTCTGTGTACCTGACTGAGCTGCTGCTGCAGTAGCTTGACCTTGTCCATTCAGAGCCCTCTGCTCCAGGTGAAAACTTCCTCAGAGTCTCCTGCTGGCTCTCGTTCTGTCTCTCTCCAGGTCCTGACAAACATCACACATCCATTAGAAGTCACAATCCATTTACAATCAAATCACCACGATCTTTAAGTAACCCGTCTCCAAGCCAGAACAGCCCATAGGACAGGATCCTATCAAATGTTTCTGTAGCATGAGTCAGCTTGAAGTACATGTACACCCCCTGGGCAGGATGCTAGTCTGTCACAGGGGCCTTAACGCGTCAGCATGCCTCGGTTCGGCTGGCGCTGGCTGAACTCGCAACCCGAACCAAACGGAGTTGCTTGCATACTCCCTTAAAGACATTCGCTTTAAAAATGAGAAAAACACAGCAATAGAAACTGTTTGTCCATTTTGAGAGTGCCGAAGCAGTATACACTTACTGAAAATAGTCAGAATTAATCTAAGATATCTGAAGAAATTCATTATGACGTTTTTGCCGGAAGATCATAGTCGCGCAATTTTACATGTAACTAAGATGTCTGGTGCAGTATTTCTCAATGAAGAAATGGGCATGAAAAATGAGTCGTCTCTCATTGAAGAACCCCTACTGTTGACCAATACCCGACGAAGGGGCGTAGACCTCAACTCCGAAACTTGGCATCCTCTAGAAAACCTTTTGTGGTGCCCGAACAGCCCGAAAAACCCTCACCGAAGTCAAAAAACTAACAAAAACGGCACAAAATATAACATACACACAAACTCTTCCCGAATTGTTTCAGCTGTTACCCCCAATCCATCTTCTTAATGCTGAGTGCCAAGCAAGAGCGGCATCAGGTCCATTTTTAGAGTCTCTGGTATGCTTGACCTGGATCGAACCCCCAACCTTCCAATCTCAGGGCGGACAGTAACCGCTGAGTTGAAATCATCTATAGATCTGTTTAATTAGATCCAACAGTAAATACAAATTCACTAGTACCTTCAATTATCCTGGACATTGTAGAATCGTGTCACGCGATGCTCAGGCCAGCCTATAGATTCCCCTACATACTGCTGAGTACATCTTGCTTAATGTCCTCATACATTCAGACTGGGTAATTACATCCCTGTCCATCACAAAGGACTACAGGTCAAACTCAATGTAGCCGGCTATCAAATGCAATATTGAATGTACGCAGAGAAAAAACATTGTCTCACCCTCACGTTGGCTTCGGCCTGTTTCAGTCATCTCCACTGAGTGCTGTGGACACACAGGTTATCATTTAGCCATTATTGACTGGGGGAGGGGAGGGGGGCTGATGGCTGTAGTAGCAGAGTAAGATATTTCCTTATATACAGTATCTCTGGTGGTAGTGACATTAGGGAATGAACTGCGATTATCCATCTCGTCACTAGGTGGCAGTAATGTCCAACTGAATGTCGGAGTGTGAGTCACTTGGCCTCCACAGGAAACAGTGTAAAACATGACAACTCACTGTTTACCGTATGATAATACACCATTAAGCAAACAGCTTCAAACAACAGTCATTTTGTAAAAACACTTGTGACCGTCTCTATCAAGATTCAATATTAAATCAATGAGTGGTTGAATGTGGGTCAGATTCAATATTAAATCATGAGTGGTGAATGTGTTCAGATTCAATATTAAATCAATGAGTGGTGAATGTGGTCAGATTCAATATTAAATCAATGAGTGGTGAATGTGGTCAGATTCAATATTAAATCAATGAGTGGTGAATGTGTTCAGATTCAATATTAAATCAATGGTGGTGAAGTGGTTCAGATTCAATATTAAATCAATGAGTGGTGAAGTGTTCAGATTCAATATTAAATCAATGAGATGGTGAATGTGGTCAGATTCAATATTAAATCAATGAGTGGTGAATGTGGTCAGATTCAATATTAAATCAATGAGTGGTGAATGTGGTCAGATTCAATAGAGCAGAAACTGAACTTAAGAAGTATTTTTGGGATCGGCTCGTTCAGAACTCACAGATACCGTCTATCGCTCCATGTATACAGAACACATGACCCAGGAAGTGCCTTGACGAGGAAGTGTTAACAGAATCAATAATAAAAACCCATCCTATTTGCTTGATGGAGCTCACGTCAAACCTTTGGTAAGCCTATGAGCCGGCTCACCATTTTCAACAATGGATTCACCCAGAGAAAATAACAGTTGAAATGTCAAGCGATTACTATACAGCTCAATAATAACAACTACAGTCTAATCAACAGCTCAAAAGGCAACATAGCAGGAAAGAGGCATTGCCCTAGGGTCTAGGAGATCTTTTCTGTGGAGATGTGTGTTGTTTTAAAGCTGATAGTTCATCTCCGTGCACAGAAATCAGTATGAAGGTTGGCAATTAAAGTGAGCGCTGCTTTGTTACCTGTCGCTTTTTCTGCTCCATCTTGGCAGCTTCTTTTGCTGTGGATACAATGAGAAACAATGAAAGGGTCCGTTTACACACGTCAGAGCAGCCCGTCACTCATATCGTTCATGACTTCATCTATACAATGTGTTTTCTCATAACCAAGTCTTTCAGGAGACTGAGGAGAGAAGTTGAAATGAAGTGATACAAGGACAGTACTTTCACATGGGCATAAAGATTTTATGCAAAAAAAGCAATTATGCCAGAGTAATGATGATTAAAGGYTTGATGAGAAACCAATCTCAAATGAGCACTGAGCGTGAAAACAAACAACAGGTGTTGGAGAAATCCAATAAAGCCATCTAAAGCCGCCTCCCAGAAACCAAGGACATCAATTTGCCACAACAAGATAATTGTTAAGTAAGGTAAATGGCTGATGCTGCACCAGATACTAGGAGAACGGGCAATTCTAGTTTCTGACAAATGTAGACTAAAGAGCTAAAGAATGGAATTTGATTAGAATGACAAATTAACCTAGGGTTTAGTTGAGTGGGCCTTTACCTAGGGTTCTAGTTGAGTGGGCCCTTTACTAGGTTCTAGTTGAGTGGGCCTTTACCTAGGTTTCTAGTTGAGTGGCCCTTTACTAGGGTTCTAGTTGAGTGGGCCTTTATGGTTCTAGTTGAGTGGGCCCTTACTAGAGTTCTAGTTGAGTGGGCCCTTTACCTAGAGTTCTTAGTTGAGTGGGCCCTTTACCTAGGGCTCTAGTTGAGTGGGCCCTTTACCTAGGGTCTAGTTGAGTTGGGCCTTTTACCTAGGCTGTTAGCGCCTTACAGAGTTTAGTGGCCTTGATAAAAGCATGGCTCTATACACAAAGTTCATGTGAAGGAGATCTGTTGGGACATTTTATGCACTCTATTTCACATAGCCTTGATAAAAACACACATTAAACCTCTGCAAAGCACACGCCGCGCTGAATGAACAACCATAAATTCCCTCTGAAAGAAGAAAGCTGACACACTTGAACTCAGGTTACCTTCCCTAAAAGCACAATCCTATTTTTCACCTTTGCTGCAAATTTCCCGAGGCATTTCATTCTGTGTATAACTTTACTTTCTCTGCAGCATGACTTTTAACCTGGTGCTTTTCAATAGACATGTTATTTTTACGCCATGCTCTCTTTTTGATCTTCTGGGTGAATGGGTGTTTTCGGCAGTCTCCTGTGGTTTCTGTATTTCTGAGGCACCGGCTGAGTACAGCTTACACTGCAGATAGAAACATCTCAGAACCTCTTCATTCTGGGCTAGCTGCTCCTGTCTCCCCCTACTGAGGCTAAGAAAACATCAAGTTCTCATTTGAAAGATACAGGAAACATCAAAACCTCCCTCTCCCTGCAGCACGCGACATATTATAGTATTTGAATCGTAAAACACTTTCACAGTTTAAAATTGCTGACAGTTTAAACAGGAAAATTAAATTTTAACTTTGTCCGCAGGGCAGCCTCACAAAGGGTGAAAAACACATCTACAGGAGTGCCTAGGGATAGGTCATAGGTACGGGTAAATCGGGACACAGCCGTGGTCTGACCTTTGGTGACGTTGTCGAGGTAGGTCTTGAAAAGGCTGACCAGCTCCTGGTTTTGCTAAGGCGGGCGTAGTGGAATGTCGTGGCCAAAGCTGTCCACGGCCGTCACGTCGGCGCGCTCTCAGAAGGACCTCCACCGCGTCCTTACAGGCATACTCCACACCAGGTCAGAGCAGTCCTGGACACACGCACACCACAACAGACACACACACAGAGACATATGAATAATTGAATTGCATCCATAATGAAATGTATTGAAGAGTAGGCTACAAAGCACGAAGTCTATAGAGGCCAGACAGATGCATCACTGACACATCAATACAACTGTAACGAACCCATCAATACACACTGTAACCGAACCCATCAAAACACACTGTAACTGAACACATCAATACACACTGTACACTGAAACCCAATCCAAACACACATGTAACTGAACCCATCAATACACACTGTAACTGAACCCCATCAATACACACTGTAACTGAACCCCATCAATACACACTGTAACTGAACCACTCAATACACACTGTAACTGAACCAGTCAATAACACACTAAGTAACTGAACCCCATCAATACACACTGTAACTGATCAACCCATCAATACACACTGTAACTGAACCCCATCAATACACACTGTAACTGAACCCTCAATACACACTGTAACTACTCCCATCATACACACTGTACAATATCTGACCCCATCAATACACACTGTAACTGACCCCATCAATACACACTGTAACTTAACCCCATCAATCACACTGTAACTGACCCCATCAATACACACTGTAACTGACCCCATCAATACACACTGTAACTAGATCCCCATCAATACACACTGTAACTGAACCCCATCAATAACACACTGTAACTGAACCCATCAATAACACACTGTAACTGAACCCATCCAATACACACAACTGTAACATGAAACCACATCTGATGAACCCCATCAATACACACTGTAACTGAACCCCATCAATTACACACTGTAACTGAACCCATCAATACACACCTGTAACTGAAACCACTACTTGAACCCCATCAATACGACACCCATCAATACACACTGTAAACTGAACCCCATCAATAAACACTGAGTGAAATAAACAAGTTGAAGCATTGAAATACATTTCATTTAGTAGCTAGCTGTGATGCTTTGTGGACCCTGGGTGACCAGCTTACTTGTCTGGTGATTTCACGGATGGCGATGGTCGGCCCCTCCTATCCAAACAGCACGCGGCAATGGGTGGATGGCACATACTGGGTAGCCAGCACCAGAGGGTGTCCGCCCGACCTGCGAGTACACACACAGACAGAGAGAACAAAACGCTAGTGATTCATGGCTGTGTGATTAGCTCATTACACAGTAGTGTCTAAAGGATAAACAAAGAGCAGCAGATAATCTAATGTGAGCTGTTAAACATGTATGATGTCTGTAACCATTATGACTGATGTGACGTTGTGCCATAAGATGAATGCTGTGACTGTGTAACTTAAAAAGAAAAGGTGGACGTATACTCAATAAGACAAGAAATTGATCTAACATGTGATTCAATAAGACAGAACGATGTGTGACTGGTTGTTCACATAAACAGACAGAAATAGATGTGTGACTGTTGCTTCAACAAAAGAGACAGAATGGATGATGTGACTGAGTGCTAGTTCACATGAAAAGAGAACAGAATGACTGTCGTGACTGTGGTTCACATAAAGAGACAGAATGGATGTGTTGACTGTTAGTGTTACAATAAAGAGACAGAATGGAATGTGGACTGGTGTTCACATTAAAGAGACAGAATAGCGATGTGTGAACTGTGATGTTCCACATAAAAACAGAATGATGTGTGACTGGTGTGTCACATATAAAGAGACAGAATGAATGGTGTGACTGTGTGCATATAGATCAGAATGAGTGGACGGCACAGAGAACAGATGGATGTTGACTGTGTGTTCACAATAAAGAGACAGAATGAGATGTGTGACTGAAGTGTTCACATAAAGAGACAGAAATGGATGTGTGGATGTGTTCACAAAAAGAGAAGAAGACTGGTGCTGGACTGTGTTATCAACATAAAGAGACAGAATAGCGAGGTGTGCATGAGATGTTCATATTTCTGCCCACCACCAATGTATTCATTCTACAACTAAACCTAAAACTGGCAGTTACAAAAGAATGCATGAAATATAATTTTATCACAATAAGACAGTAGAGATTTTAAAGAATTGAATTGCATCGTAGCAACAGTGACTCCAACTATCAAAAATAAAATTAGTTGACATTTCCTACACTATAGATCAAGCAGGATGTGAATGAAATTGTGACAATATCAACTACTCACAAATCACTTGACGTTAACAGAGCCACGCTGTCACACAAGTAGTAATTGAACGCATAGAGGAGCAGCCTGCCATCATTGGGCACACACAAAGATAACCATCATTACTTTCAACCATCAAATAAACGACAGCGTGCCTGTAGATTCCAGGATCTTGCAACATCAAAAAATGAATGAACACAAGCTCAGTAGAGAGAATGGTACTAGTCAATGAACACAGAGCTCAGTAGAGGACTGAGTGATAAGTAAAACTGAACTCACTGAAGAATGGTAATCCGTAATCGGACACTTAGCTAGAGAGAGACTGGTATAAGTAATGAACACAAGAGCGTCAGATATTGGACTGGTATAAGTTTAATGACACACAGAGCTCAGGATACTGAGACTGATATAGTAATAACACAGAGCTCAGTATGAGACTGGTATAGACGTGTACAATGAGACACAAGAGCTCAGTATTGAGCTGGAATAAGTAATGGACACAGAGGCTCAGTATAGGGGACTTAGATTATAGAAGAAGACAACAGAGTAAGCTATGGGACTGGTATTGCAATAAATATGAACCACAGAGAGACTCGTATAGATAATGACGAAGACTATAATAGTGACGGATAATATGAACACAAGAGCAATCAGCTGATGTGGACTAGGACTATAAGTAATAAGAACACAAGAGCTTCAGTATGGGAGCTGGTATAGTAATGAACACGAGATCAGTATTGGACTGGTATAGTAATGAACACAGAAGTCTCAGTACTTGAACTGAGCATATAGTTAATGAACACGGCTCCAGTTAATGGACGTATGAATGAACCAGACTTAGAGGCTTCGTGAATATTGAACACAGAGTCAGTATTGGACTGGATATAAGTACATGAAACACAGAGCTCAGTAGAGAACTGGTGAATAATAGTACATGAACACAGAGCCTTAGTATGGACTGTATAAGTAATGAACACCAGAGCTCAGTGATGGACTGGTATAGTAATGACACAGAAGCTCAGTATGGGACTGGTATAGTAATGAACACAGAGCTCAGTAGGGACTGTATGTAGATGAGCACAGAGTTCAGTAAGACTGGTATAGTAATGACACAGAGCTCAGTAGGACTGGTATAGTAATGAACACAGAGCTCAGTAGGGACTGGTATAGTAATGAACACAGAGCTCAGTAGACTGTATAGTAATGAACACAGAGCTCAGTAGGGACTGGTATAGTAATGAACACAGAGCTCAGTAGACTGGATAGTAATGAACACAGAGCTCAGTAGGACTGGTATAGTAATGAACACAGAGCTCAGTAGGACTGTATATAATGAACACAGAGCTCAGTAGGACTGTATAGTAATGAACACAGAGCTCAGTATGGACTGGTATAGTAATGAACACAGAGCTCAGTAGGGACTGGTATAGTAATGAACACAGAGCTCAGTATGGGACTGGTATAGTAATGACACAGAGTCAGTAGACGTGATAGTATAGCACAGAGCTCAGTATGGACTGTATAGTAATGAACACAGAGCTCAGTATGGACTGGTATAGTAATGAACACAGAGCTCAGTATGGGACTGGTATAGTAATGACACAGAGCTCAGTAGTGGACTGGTATAGTAATGAGCAACAGAGTTCAGTAGAGGGACTGGTATAGTAATGAACACAGAGCTAGCTATGGGACTGGCTTGTATGAGCACACTACAACGAGACAGAATGGGGTGTTGTGTTCATATTTGCCTTTAAGGACTTTGCTCAGCCCATATTGGGCTCATGTAGTATTGACAGGCCACTTCCATCAGAGTAAATCATCTCTCAAGCATCGGGAGTGGAGCACATTCAAGAAAATCTGATCATATTACTGAAGAGCAGACGTGTCTTAAGGAGAATATACTGTAGCTCAGCGTTAATTAGCGTTTTAGCCTATTAAATGTTCTTCGCCTCGACCAAGCCCCCCCGCCCGATGGAAATGTTTGTGCGAGTGAAAATCAACCTTGACACAACCTATACTGTCAAATTCCACAGTCCATTTCATGTTCCTATTCAACCCATCAGGATCCTATCATTCTATCATGTTCCTAACATTCTGTCATGTTCCTATCATTCTGTCATGTTCCTATCATTCTTCATGTTCCTATCTTGTTCCTATCATTCTATCATGTTCCTATCATTCTATCATTCTATCATGTTTCTATCTTCCTAACATTCTATCATGTTCCTATCATTCTATCATGTCCTATCATTCTGTCATGTTCCTAACATTCTATCTTTCTTTCTATCATTCTATCATGTTCCTATCTTGTTCCTATCATTCTATCATGTTCCATCATTCTATCATGTTCCTATCATTCTATCATGTTCCTATCATCTATCATGTTCCTATCATTCTATTCATGTTCCTATCAATCTATCATTTCCTATCAATCTATCTAAGGAACCTGTCATGATAGTATGTGAAGTGAATGTCATACAGTGTAATACTGCATTGGCTCATCAATCTCTATTCAAAGCACATCTCTGTACCGCTCTGGTGTCTACATCTGTCTGCCAGTGTTCATTAGGATCTCTTGGGTAACTCATTACACCAAATTAGAGAAAGTAGAGAAGTGAAAGGCATCTACAGTAATGCCAGAGGGAGGGAGAAGGATCCAAACTGTTTCTCACCAGCGTCGTGTAGAGCTGTCCTCCCCTGCAAGTCCACATTCCCCACAGGACAGTTGTGCTGCAAAACCACACAAATAATCTTAAAATGTCATACGCCTCTTAAAAACCTATGAGCCACTCACCCTGACAAAACTCTTCTTACATTTCTGCTTGCATCGCTCAAAAGAACACTCTGTGGGAGCKATCACTTAGGTCTATTTTTATACAACGGGATGGCAACATTCAGGGGAGAAATGTTTTGGTATAGCTTTGCTATATAACGAYACGAAAGCATCGAGRCCATTCACAATTTGTCACTCGTTTCAATCCRGTCTGAGTCCCGACTTTGAGGATGGCATCAAAGTGACAGAATCTTCCTGGCGTCTGCAWCTCCAATTGGATAAGTCTCTGCAGCAGGGCCACGTAAGGCTATCAACGTAGTGTTCACTGTGATATCATCTCACACAGACAGAGACAGTCAGTCAGACAGAGGKTGACAATAATGCTGTAGCATTGACAGCCAAGAGAGCTGTTAAAGGCTCAATGCCAACAGCAGGCCTTTAAGGTCTCCTAYCTCAGGCCTTCTCAGGGCCCACTAGAAAAACCCTGCTCTCTCTAGCAACAAGGTCCCAAAACGAGTAGCCAGGTCAGATAACAGCTAKGGGAGGGGTTGGGGGGCATGGAATTCTATACCTCTAGTGGGGGTCGGGGGGCAAGTAGGATTTTCCCCTCGGCCCGGGAGTTGGGTTGCTATGTCAAGCGCGATGACGGCATGGTTTGCGAGAGGGCAGCCGTGTGAAACAGATCGACCAACACCCCGCTGGTAACCTGCCATTCCTTTCAGTGGGGCGGCACTTAATGTGGCCGGTGCGTTGTTGATCACAGGCCTTATTGTAAACACATAAATTAATTGCACCTCACAGGCTGCTACTGTTGCCTACAGGGGCGACTGTTTCCTATCAGGGGCTGCCAAACAAAGCCAGCGTTCTCAAACAACCATACAGCCTACAATGGCACAATTTAGTCACTGTAAACAGATCAAATATATTTCAAACATGTTTCAAATCACTGCAGCTGTGCTGGCGAGTAAAGCCACAAAATGTTATTCCTCAAGAACTGAGAAGTATTGGTAACATTATGGACCGCTCCAAGACATGTACACCACATGGCCAAAAGTATGTGGACACCTCGCTCACAAACATCTCATTCCAAAATCATGGGCATAATAGGCGTTTTGTGCTACAAAGCTCCACTCTTCTGGGAAGGCTTTCCGCGTATGTCCGGCAGCAGGCCTGAGCGCGAAAATTTTGATAGAGATGAAAGGGGAGGCCGGAACAAGGCCCGGCGGAGAGAGACTGCTAGAGGGGAGCATCTCGGCGCGCGCACTCGCGGGAACGAAGCCGAGCAGGGCCGGTGTAACGAGGTCGATATGATGGCTTGGAACCATTGGCTATGCCTGTTGGTTACATATCAAGGTTTGTGCACTGTGGTTCCATTAGGGCCACAAGAGCATTAGTGAGGTCGGGCACAATTTGGGGATTAGGACCTGGCTCACGCAGCGTTCCAATTCATCCCAAAGGTGTCGATGGGGTTGAGGTCAGGGCTCTGTGCAGGCCAGTCAAGTTACTCCACATCGATCGACTAAACATTTCTGTATGGACCTTGCTTGTACACAGGGGCATTGTCATGCTGAACACCTCCCAAACTTTCACAAAGTTGGAAGACAGAATTATCTAGAAGTTCATTGTATGCTGTAGCGTTAAGATTTCCTTCCGATGAGACTAATGGGTCTTGCCCAACCTGAAAAACACCAAGACCATATATCTTCTCTCACCAAACTTTACAGTTGACACTGTGCATCAGGGCAGGTACTCTTGGCATCCGCCAAACCTAATTCGTCCGTTGGACTGGCAGATGTTGAAGCGTGATTCATCACTCCAGAGAACGTGTTTCCACTGCTCCAGAGTCCAATGGCGGTGAGCTTTACACACTCCAGCTGACGCTTGGCATTGCGCATGGTGATCTTAGGCTTGTGTGCGGCTGCTCGCGCATGGAAACCCATTTCATGAATCCCGAAAAACAGTTATTGTGCTGACATTGCTTCCAGAGCAGCTTGGAACTTGGTAGGGAGTGTTGCACACCCGAGACAGGTGTTTTTAGGCGCTGTGTGGCTCAGCACTCGACAATCCTTCTGTGAGCTTGTGTTGCTTACACTTAGCAGCTGAGCCGTTGTTGCTCTTAGATGTTCCCATTTCACATAACAGCACTTACAGATTGCCCAGGGCAGCTATAGCAGAGCTGTACAGAAACTAACTTGTTGGAAAGGTGGCATCCTACGACGGTACCACGATGAAATTCACGGAGCTCTTCAAATACGGGAAATGCTATTGCCAATGTTTGTCTATGGAAATTGCATGACTATGCACTCTATTTATACACCTGTCAGCAACGGGTGTGGCCGAAATAGCTGAATCCACTCATTTGAAAGTGTGTCCACATACTTTTGGTCATGTAGCGTATCTTAATGATCTTAACTTCCAATGGGGAATGTCCATTGTATATGTATTTTAGTCCAGGACTAGATTTAATCTGAACCACCCCTGACACCTGGCAACTAAGCCTCAAAAGTACACGTCGCGGCACATTCGTTCAGATTCATAAGCACAGATCACACAGGTAAGTTAAGTGCGAATGGAGGTCGTTGTTTTAAGTGACTGTACCTGCAATAGCTTCTGCACACAAAGCGACTGGCCATTTCTGGAAGCTAGATGAAGGGCGTTTTTACCTGCAAGAAAAAAACTCAACAAGATCAGCAATACACAAAATCAATATCTTTCATAATCTACACTGAACAAAAATATGAACGCAACATAAAGGTTGGTCCCATGTTTCATGAACTGAAATAAAACATCCCAGAAATGTTCCATACGCACAAAAAGCTTAGTTCTCTCAAATGATTTGCACAAATTTGGTTACATCCCTCTTAGTGAGCATTCTCCTTTGCCAAGAGAATCATCCACCTGACAGATGTGGCATATCAAGAAGCTGATTAACAGCATGATCATCTACACAGGTGTGCTTGTGCTGGGGAAAATAAAAGGCCACTAACATGTGCAGTGTTCAGTCCAACACTGCCACGAGATCTCATTTTTGAGAGGAGTGTGCATATTAGCATGCTGACTGCAGGAAGTCCACCAGAAGGTTGCCAGATAATTTAGGTTCAATTTCTCTACCATAAACTGCTTCCAACATCGTTTTAGATAATTGTGGCAGTACGTCCACGCGCCTTACAACCGCAGACCACGGTGTATGGTTGGTTGGGCCAGCGTTTTGCTGATGTCACGTTGTGAAACAGAGTGCCCCATGGTGGCAGTGGGGTTATGGAATGGGCAGGCTTAACTACAGACAACGAACACAATTGCATTTTATCAAATGGCAATTTGAACAGACAAAAAATACAGTGATGAGATCCTGAGGCCCATTTTTGTAAGGTATCTGTAACTAACAGAGCATATCTGTATTCCCAGTCATGTGAAATCCATAGATCGTGGCGCTATTTATTTATTTCAATTGACTGATTCCTCATTTGACCTGTAACTCAGTAAAATCAATGAATGTTGCAAGTTGCTTTTATATTTTTGGGTCAGTATATTTGTGTTCTGGAAGAGGCTGCTTAATCGACATCCACATCCATCCCTTAGAAAGATTTCACCAAGATGG
The DNA here is from genome assembly GCF_002910315.2 of Salvelinus sp. IW2-2015. Lineage (NCBI taxonomy): Eukaryota > Metazoa > Chordata > Actinopteri > Salmoniformes > Salmonidae > Salvelinus > Salvelinus sp. IW2-2015. The sequence continues at coordinate 23,070 of NW_019943382.1, read as the reverse complement.
GCTTGGTGGAAATGATCATGCTATTGATAATGCTCTCCTATGGACTGTTCGTACCGGACCATAAATAGGTGCTTGCAATGCCAGGGTTATGGGGACCATTACAAAGTATTACTATCTACTGTATTGTCTGTGTATAAGAGTGTCTGCTAAATGACTAACATGTAGTCTCTCTGGATAAGAGCGTCTGCTAAATGACTGACATGTAAGTCCTCTGGTAAGAGTGTCTGCTAAATGACAAACATGAAGGTCCTCTCTGGATAAGAGTGTCTGCTAAATGACTAACATGTTAAGTCTCTCTGGATAAGAGTGTCTGCTAAATAGACTAACATGTAAGTCTCTCTGGATAAGAGTTGTCTGAGCAAATGGACTAACATAAGTCTCTCTGGATAAGGAGTCTGCTAAATGACTAACATGTAAGTCTCTCTGGATAAGAGTGTCTGCTAAATGACAAATGAAAATGTAGTAACCATTAACTTCAGAGGTCTTTCTCTCATCCGGTGGCATCGGTGGCTGTGAGTTCAACGCTGTGGCCCAGGATGAGATTGAGACAGTCCAGGTGGCCCTGGTGGCGGAGAGGTGGAACCTGCGGTGAGAGATGGAGAGAGCGTGAGAAGGGAGGAAGCGCAGTAGGTCGGAGTACGAGCAGGTTTGGAGAGGCTTGGAGAAGGGGTGAAGTGAAAGAGTGAAATATGGAGCCAGAGAAAATAACTCTGTAAATTGATGCTGGACAACCCTATCGGTAGATCAGCATCTGGGGGCAGAAACCTTAGACCCGTAACAACCCTGAGGCAGCAGGACTACAAGCTCTTGAAGAGCATTTTCATATTAGACACAAAATGGGATCCAACAACACATAAGGGACTGTTAAGGCAGCAAAGCTATCAAATCCCCGTCATGATCACCCGGTGAAAAGGATCATATTACACTACTGCAAACATGACTAACAACGTCTCACCGTTTCTCCCCTGACCCTCTTTCTCCGTTTACTCCTGACCCTTTTTCCGTTTACTCCTGACCCCTCTTTTCTCGCGTTACTCCCTGACCCTGCTTTTCTCGCGTTTACTCCCTACCCCTCTTCTCCGTTTACTCCCGACCTTTCCGTACCTGACCCCTCTTCTTCCCGTTTACTCCTGACCCTCTCTCTTCTCCCGTTTTACTCCCTGACCTCTCTTCTCCCGTTTACTCCCTGACCCTCTCGTTCTGCCCGTTTCTCTCCCTGACCTCCTTCTCCCGTTTACTCCCTGACCCCCTTCTCGTTTACTCCCTGACCCTCTCTTCCCCGTTTACTCCTGACCCTCTATTCCTCCGTTTACTCCCTGACCCTCTCTTCTCCGTTTACTCCCTGGACCCTCTCTTCTCCCGTTTACCCCTGACCCCTCCCGTTCTCCCCCTTCTCTCCCTTGTCTCCGCTTTACTCCCGCTGGACCCTCTTTTCTCCCTGACCCTCTTTCGTCCCGTTTACTCCCTGACCCTCTTTACTGCCCTGACCCTCTTTTCTCCCGTTTACTCCCTGACCCTCTTTTCTCCCGTTTACTCCCTGACCTCCTTTTCTCCGACCCTCTTTCTCTCCCGTTTACTCCCTGACCCTCTTTCTCTCCGTTTACTCCCTGACCCTCTTTTCTTCCGTTTACTCCCTGACCCTCTTTTCTCGCCGTTTTCTCCCTGCCCCCTTGTTCTTACGGTCCTCCATCTTGTCACTAAATCTCCAACCAATATGCCCCTTAACATCGCTGGGTTTTGTATTAACAACATAAACTCCTGGATTAGTTGGTCACTTGTTAGCCACTCTTAACACATTACTCTTAACACATATCGACCTTGTCCTCTTCCTGACCCACATCCGTCAGTTTCCCCAGCCAGCCCGGCCCCACACATACGGGAATTACATCTGTTTGTAAATCCAATATGCCCCACGGCCCGCAACTTGTTGATGCATTAACCTTGAAAAGATCCTCCAAGGAGACAGGCGGCCTGACACTCTGTTACAGGCGCTGTTATTAAAAGCTGGCGTTGATGGGCTTGAGAAACTCTGCAGCCGGAGAACTTGACCCTGGGCTGTAAGCCATTATGCCTGCAGCGCTGTGGATAACCGGGACACGCCAACTAAGCACAACATTAGTCTGTTGGACAAATGGATTCAGGAATCTGTTTGAATAACTAAACTGTTGCCATGTTACTACCGACAAGCATTGGGATCTAGAAAGTGAATGCTTTGGGAGGCAGTTGTTTGGTCTTTGAGAATTCATAAGCTTCAGTTATGTGCATCATGGCGAGAAGAGGTTGTCAGTAATGTACTGCATGGCGAGAAGAGGTTTCAGTATGTACTGCATGCGCGAGAAGCAGTTTTTCAGTATGTGCTGCAATGGCGGAGAAGAGGTTTCAGTAATTACTGCATGGCCGAGAAGAGGTTTCAGTATTAGCATGGGGAAGAAGAGGTTTCAGTATGTATGTATGGTGGTTTTGCATTAGGGTGGAGCGTGTGATGGACGTGATACTCCAAAAATAAAAATGTATAACTTTTATACACAGTTGAACTTTGCAAAAGCAGATCATAGAATGGCTCTAACACAGTTCCACATGGTCATAGCCTCTATTGCCTACTGTATACACCTTTGACTTGCATGATCACTGCTTGTGTAACTGCCTTCTAGAACTCTCCTCTGAGTGTTGCTCAAGTAAGACAGGGCTTCAATTGTATCAATCCTCCTCACATTAGACAGTGTGTATAATGACCTATTCAAACCCATCTGGGATTCGGGATTGTTTCAAAGTATAACTGACAGCGCATGACATTTTCTGTAGTGGACTGGAAGGGTGAGGGTGGCAAGGCGGAAGATAACTGCAGACTTAAACATAATGACATGAAAGGTGCCAAGTTGCCAAACCAGTCTGACGGGAGAAATGCACGGGAAATCAAATAATAGAAACTCACAAAGACACAGAAGAAGAAGATGTAGTTTTAATGGAGGCTCTGACTTCATTTGACGCTCGGTGGAAAGCATGTGACATCAAGGTGCGAATAGGCTTTTGTTTTGGATAGATTAATGACAGGCTCACACCTCTTCCTCCTCTTCCTTCCTCACGTCTCTTCCTTTTAGGCTGTCCCGCTCCTCCTCTCTTTCACTATCCCTTTGTCCAGACGTAACTTTGACACGATTTAGATTTGATCTGAGAGAAACGGCCCGTCTGTGTGTGTGGGGGGGAGGATGTAACCCGTGTGAGTCACCCAGACACTGGTCATTAACGAGAGCAACAGACATGTCATTTCATCTGTGCACCAGACGGCTCCTTGAGTGTCTTTCAGTCTCGCGCGCCGTCCAGTCTACACAGGATATGGAGGCCGTGTTTTCATCCCGAGAGCGAGCAGAGTAAGAGAGGATCATGTGGGCTGGTATAGGACCTGTTTCTATACCTCATTCCTGCACATTTTAGTTTTTAGCCAGCTGATTAATGAAGCTTAATCAAGGGTGTTGTGTTATGGTGACTAGTTTGAAATCATTTGTGTTAAGCGCTGGGCATGAACAACCGACGCACACCATGAGACCGTTCAGGAATGGACTTGAGAAACACTTGCCGCAATGGTATAGAAACTACTCGGAAAGTCAATTATTCCACAGCGTCTAGGCCTAGGCTGGCCCCGCTCTCACGGGCGGCAGTAGTTATGGCTAGGATCAGCTCCCTTCATCAGGGCCAGTATTAAGGGGCTTACGGCTGGCCCGCTTCATAGGGCAGTAGTGTAAGCGTCTAGGCTGGCCCTGGCTTCATCAGCGGGCAGTAGTTGAAGGCTAGGGCTGCCCGCCGTCATCAGGGCAGTATGTTAACGGCTTACGGCTAGGCGCGCCTCATTTCAGGGCATACGTTAAGGTCGTAGTGCTGAGGGCCCGCTTCAGTCAGGGCATGAGTGTAAAGAGCTCTAGAGGTGTCGAGCCCGCCTCATCAGGTGGCAGTATAAGGTGCTAGGCTACCCGTCTAATTCATCAGGGGCTGGATGTTAACGGCTAGGCTTAGGCCCCGTTCATTCTAGGGGCAGGATGAGTTAAGGCGTAGCTAGTCCCTGCGCTCACAGGGGCAGTATGGTTAGAGGCTAGGATCTAGCCCGCCTCCATCCAGGGCAGTGGTCCTTACAGGTCCTAGAGCTAGCCCCGCTTCATTCAGGGGCAGTAGTTATACGGCATGAGGGCTAGCCCGTCCTGCATCAGGGCAGTAGGTGGAGGCTAGGTAAGCGCACCTCAGCAGGGACAGTAGTTAAGAAGGCTAGCTAGCCCGACCTACATCGGGCAAGTAGTTAAGGCTAGGCTAGCCCCCTCATTCAGGGGCAGTAGTGTAAGGGCTAGGCTACATTCATGAGCGTTGCCGCCAAGTGGGAGATACAGCCACACTGTTTGTTCAGCTTGGGATCTCTGCACCACCGTAGAGGGTGATATCCATTAGACTCCAACACGTGGGAGCCTAATCCAGGAAAAAATTACACACAGGTCAGGATTATAAAAAACACTCTAAATGTAAGAGGATTGGATATACCAGTAATAAACCTCCCCATAGGGCAGAAAGGCAGACCATGGACTTACTGTCCATCATTGTCCTCCAGTGGTTTGAGGTCGTCTGGAGACAGAATGGACCACACATGAGGAGGTATGTTTGTGTGGGCCCAGGTCAATATTTTGACGTTATTAGGGTTAAAGTGTTGGGCCAGTAATCCGAAAGGTGCTGGTTCGAAACCCCGGCTTGACTAGGTGAAAAAATCTGTCAAGATGCCTTGAGCAAGGCGACTTAGCCCTAATTGCTCCTGTAAGTCGCTCTGGATAAGAGTGTGCTGTTAAATCTACTCAACTAATGTATGTATGGGCCAGTTATACATGAGGATGTTTATTATGGCCCAGGTTATACATGAGGATGTTATGTATGGCCCAGGTTATACATGAGGATGTTGATGGTATGGCCCAGGTTATACATGAGGATGTTATGTATGCCCAGGTTATACATGAGATGTTATGTATGGCCAGGTTATATATTAGGGTGTTTGTTATGGGCCCAGGTTATATATTAGGATGTTATGTTATGCCCCAGGTTATAAATTAGGATGTTATGTATTGGCCCAGGTTATATATTAGGATTGTTATGGTATGGCCCAGTATATATTAGGATGTATATGATGGCCCAGGTTATAGTACATTAGGATAGTGTTATTGGCCCAGGTTATACATGAGGATGTTATGTTATGGCCCAGGTTATATATTAGGATGTTAAGTATTGGTCCCAGAGTTCATACTATTGAGGAAGTTATGTAGTGGCCCAGGGTTATCATATTTGAGACGGTATGGTATGGCCCAGTTATCATATTAGGCTTGGATGTATGTGAGTGAGCCCAGTTAATGACATTAGAACTAAGGCTAAGCTGAATCAACAGATGGTTGAGACCCATGAGCTGGGGTTCCTTATGCTCCAGTTTATGTGATGGACGCAGTTTGACACAGAACTGGTTCTGTCCTCGCCATGGTCGTCTTTAAGCCAACAACATTGAAGGTGACCAGTGAGCATCGTGTGTCAGGACAGTGCTTAGTACAACAAGCTCCAGTTCCTCGCTGTAATGCAGGGTGGCGTCTTCCACGACAGCCAGACGCACTTGATTTAGCCCRGAGAAATTCCAGCACCTTATTATGAGACAAGCCCTTCTCTCCTTGGTGTGTCCGTGTGTACGTGCGCAAGTGAACGTGTGCACGTGTGTGCGCGCGCGAGTGTGTGTGCACAAGTGTGTCACAGACACTGGTGTGGGAGATTTTCATACACTACTGAAAATACTCAGGCCCACAGCTCCTGGAATGTCCCGTTCTCTCCATCGAGGTTGCAACAAAGCCGGGGCTCAAAATGAACCTGAAGCATGGATCAGAGACAGGCGACTACTTCACATAGCTGGAATTAAGCCGAGGGGGACTAGCTACCTAAAACACCAGCGTTGGAACCTGGTTACAWTTACGTCAGGCAGGAAAACAAGTCTGACTTAACAGCTTTTATATAGACCTTCCAGTGGTGGATGGGTGACATTCTTAGAGGACACATAACCGATCCAATATTGCCGGTGGTGAGCCATCCAAAAAGAACTATCCTAAAAAAGGTCCCAGCGTTTTAAATACTAAAATACTAAAAAGAGTTCATCCACCCACCATTCTAGATCAAATACTAGTTTACTCTGACAACCTGACCCTTGAATTACAGCATGTTCCCCAACTGTCATTTTTATCATAAACATCAACTGTGGCTCAAATCTGTTTGCTCTGAGCCACTTCCAGGCCAGTAAGATCAAGCAGTGTGTGACATACAGTTTACCACAGAGTTCTCTGAACTCTCTACTGGCACAGTCGACTGGATGTGTGTATATCTAGCTATACAGAGGGGAGACTTGGTGTTGAATGTGGCTTCACAAGCCTCCCCAACATGGGGACTGGCATGGAGGACAACTGACATCTATGATCTCAGAACAGGGTGGGAGAGGGGTGAGAAGGGAGACGTGAAAGGGGGGAGCGAAGAGAGGAGTGTGGGGAGAGGGGAGTGGAGCGCGAAGGGAGAGGAGAGCGGAGAGAGGAGACAGGGGAGCGGAGAGAGGGGAGAGGAGAGCGGAGACAGGCGAGACACGGGTAGCGGGAGAGAGAGAGAGAGGAGCGGAGATCAATAGGGATTAGCGGCAGAGAATGGAAGAGCGGACAGGGGAAGCGAGATAAGGAGAGGCAGAGCGGAG
>NW_019943382.1:14225-16022 GCF_002910315.2 Salvelinus sp. IW2-2015 | reverse complement strand
GAAGGGAAGGAGAGCGGAGACAGGAGCGAAGAGGGAGCGGTCAGCATGCTGACCATATGCTGGATCAACATATTGGTACTACAACAGTTCTCAGCTCTTGTTTCAACTGTTAGACTAATAATTGACCAGACAAGTATTTGGATTTCCTAGCAGTTTGAGGAATAGTACTATTTACTTCTTGGAATATGAGAGACAGTTTGCATTGCAGAACATTTCGTGCTATTGGTTGAGACAATGTTGTGTGGATAGTGTAGTGCTTATGGTCATAGTTTCTGTGGAGTGGGCGTGTGTGTCTGTAGGTTCTGTATACACGTGTAACATGTGTTCATGCCTGGATGCAGTGTTTGTGTGAGCACACGTTACTCACGCGGATCGTCCTCCATGTCCAGCTTAGTGGGGATGATGCCCTTCTTGCTGAGCACGGCCCGCCACCTTTGTCCCAACCTTGTCCACCTCGCCCCGTTCCACCGCCTTCATCAGCCGGTCGTCATACTTGTTCCAGTCTGTGTTCTGGGAGAGAGGGCACAACGTCAACACAGATACCTCGCCTTCACAKCATACGGSTCAGGGAAACGCATTCTCACCACAGTCATCACTTTGTTATCATTCAACGAGTCTGGACAGATCAACATTTCAAACATAGCTTTTAGAATTCTCAGAGGGACTATAGACTGGATTGAGGTTAGCCTCAATGATTTATGCCAAGATTGTGCGGTTCCAATCTGAAGCAAAGCATTTCTGAGAGTGCCTGGACACAGAGCATGGGAACCGCTAGTTCTTCTGCAAGAAAGGACCCCTCTTGGACAGAACACAGGCACTGGAGTAGAGGGATCCAAGAAAACAGAAAGCTGTGGCTAAAGCCTGCATAGAGAACGAGAAAGGACAGTTCTCTGCCTGTTCCTGGATACAACAACACGTAAACACACGTCACAAAGGAATTTGTAAAAAAACAAACCCACCAAACTGCAACGGGACGCTCTGTCTGTCCACTCACTCAACTCACACTGGCTGGTAGATATATATATATATATATATTCCACATAGATAGGCCTATTAAGCATGCAATTTGTCTCCCTCCAACCTTAAGTGTCAACATGTACCTAATACATATCAGTATTATCAGAATGCAAGCTCAAAACTAAAAACGTAAAGAATGGAACTTGATAACGAGTTAAAACAGGCCACTGTGCCTCTGGGTTGATGAAGGAATTCTCCTGGGGAATGCAGGGCAGATTCACAGAGTTCCTTCAGGTTAGTGAGAGAAGAAGAAGCTGTAAGTCACAGCTCAATCTTCCTGCTGTTTCAACCCCATGCCTACTCAGTATTCAGGAACCACAGTGGCTAGGTCCTAACCCAACCCCAGTAGCTAGGTCCTAACCCAACCCCAGTAGCTAGGTCCTAACCCAACCCCAGTCTGTCAATGGATAGGTGAAGAAACGCAGATAACAAAAAGTTTTCCCTTCCTGGGAAGTGCTGTTAAGGCACTATCCAGCCAGTGTGAGTTGAGTAAGCGACAGACCGGAAGCGTCCCGTTGGTTGGGTTCGTCTTTCAGAGCGCTCCAGCGACGTCGCCTGCTGTTGCTGCCTGAAACCACTCTCGGTCCTCAAAGCGTTACGGAGAAGTTTCCTAAAAATAATAAAAAATGGCACTCCCAGGCTCTGTCTGAGTTCATCACCACACTGTGCACAGCACAGGGTAGGAAGAGAAGAAATAGAAAAAGGAGGAGGTGGGGATGGAGGAGCAGTGGGACCAGCCCTGCCAGCCCTGGGACCCCCCGGCCAGCTACTGCAGCTCCT
>NW_019943382.1:0-13533 GCF_002910315.2 Salvelinus sp. IW2-2015 | reverse complement strand
CCTCTGGGGAACAGCCTCTCGGCTACAGCCTGGCTCTCTTTATCTCTCTTTTACTACTCTCTACTTTCCTTCACTTTGTATTCTGCTTCTCTCTCTTAGATGTTCTTCTTGTCTCCTCTCCAGTCTCCTCTCCCCTCTTGTCCAGTCTCCTCTCCCCTCCTGTCCAGTCTCCTCTCCCCTCCTGTCCAGTCTCCTCTCCTGTCCAGTCTCCTCTCCAGTCCAGTCCAGTCTCGTCTCGTCTCCAGTCTCCTCTCCTTTTCTATACAGTCTTCTCTTAGCAGACTGTCAGCTAGTTTTTGTGCAGTAGGAGTTCCTCTCTTGGTCTCTCTTTCAGTCTGGGGTGTACAGCGTCTTCTACTCAGCCAAATGGCAAGGTCGGCCAGCCCCCAAGGTGTAAATATGGGAGTGCTCTCTCGCTCCCTCTCTCTTTCAGGTTCTAAAAGTATCCCCGGCTCCTGTGGTAAACAGCGGCTAGTGCAGACAGCACCAGCAGACAGGTTACCTCTTTATTTGTTACCCTCCAACCTTTCTCCAATGACTGATAGGAAGACAGGGGCTAAGAATACATTGTGAGCATGCCTGCTCTGAGAGTATTAGTGTCGGTGTCCTGTCCATCCTACACAGCAACACCCCGACTGAAACAAGGCCAGCCAAGGAGGAGCCTTGCTGTTAGCATCCCCACCGTTATCCCACATCCCACAATATTAACCTATGATGTGGAGAAGGGGATTACTGTTGCACATTGGAGCAGGCCCTGGCACGGACCCCTGAGGTGCCCCGACGTTCAGAGACCTTGTTAAAACAGTCTATATACTCAGTCTGTATGTGTGTCTGTGTGTGTGTCTGTGTCTGTGTCTGTGTCTGTGTCTGTGTGTGTGTGTGTGTGTGTGTGTGTGTGTGTGTGTGCACAGAGGTGCTGATCCCACCACACGGTAGCAGGATTAGGTGTCACAGTCTTTTACAAATCAGCTGTCTGTGATTGCAGGCTCCCCTTAAACCCTCCACCCCAACTGGCATTACTACCTTGGTGGTAAACATCGCACTGGGCCGTCTATTAACAAGGGAATACGTCAACTTTTATTATTTGCGAGGTGAAAAAGAACGAGGTCTGAAGAGAGAGAGAGAGAGAGAGAGAAAGGAGGGGGACGTGTTTAATTTACACACACTGCATCAGCTCGGAGGGGGCTCGGGTTACGACACGCTGCCAGACTGGCGTTAGCAGAGTGGCCGTGATATTCCGCAAACATGCGGAAAGGCCCGTCTACATGACACGTCATATGAAGGACTGGGTGTCTTCTTACTAAAACTGCTGGGGCCTGCATGGAGACAAAGGCACCAAAATGGAACCTGGGTTGACAAACTGTGAGTGCAGTGGCCCTCACACCTAAATATCTATATGGGTGTGTCCTGGGTTGTTTTGTTTGGACTGGATACATGAGTCGGGTTTAGAACACCACGTATAGTGTTGAACATGACTTCATGGGGTAGCGAATAAATCTGCTCTCAATATAGTGCTTGTAAGACAAGAGCTGGATAATCATTTTTATGCTTTAGGGAGTGAATTGTAAAATAACAATGCAATTTTCAAGTAAATGTAATCTCATTGATTGATGGATTTACTTGGTTTTTATTTCAAATGGACGCGTTAATGTTAATTAATCTAAGAACATGCACCAACTTGTGGCACTATTAGGCTATGTGCAGGCTACGAAGGAGCCGGTGAACGTTCTAGTCCACTGTGATTCTCCATCACATATTCCCTAGGTCACAAGTCCCCGACTGTCCATATCGGCAGGCCGTAGCTCATCCCAACTCCCTCATCATATCCATGTTCCTCTTAGCTAACGCCCTGTAATGTACTGACAGATTAAATGACCAGCAGTAAATACCCAGCCTTTCTCTCCCTCTCTCTCCCCTTCCCTCCCCCTGTCACCATGTGTGAGTGAGAGGAGCCAAGAGAAGGAGGTCAGGGCGTCAGGCAGTGAAGTGGAGCCAGGACTTTACTGCTGGGTGTCCTCGGGCCAAGCCACAGACAGGTTGACAACACTAAGGGCACAACACCCCCTGGCAGTGATGGGATAACAGACATCTTTAATGAGACAGGAGGGAGAGGGAGGGAGAGAAGAGAGACAAAGCGAGGGAGACGGAGCGTAAGAGGGAGAGAGAAGGAGAGATACAAGGTCCTGACACCTAGTGCCAATATCCCTCAACACAGATATGAAACAGCAGCAGGAGGCACCATGGTAACAGACACCGCCCTGTTACCTCCCAGTGTCTTATAGATCTTCCATTCATCATTACAGACACAAACAGAGCCTACATGCCATCTGAATGTCTCACCAGGGCTGATATAGTGAGGCAGTATTCACTGACAGAAGAAGCCCCAGACTACYGCTAGGAGAGCTGGTGATAGTCCTAACTTACTGAAGACAAGCTCAGAAAGCAGTTAGAGCTCCTAGCTACAGTGTAGTACAGGCAGAGAGACTGACTCATGCTGTAGTGGACGAGAGAGGCGGGGACTCAGGGAGGAAACTAAGACTAACACTGAACAAAACTAACTAAGTGCCAGACACTTTGCCAACCAGACTGTTTACCCAGGTCGTGAGYTGCCCAAGAAAACAATCCCAGTCCGAGCTAGTGGTGGAAGGATATCCTGTTAATGAGTGGACATCAAAAKGCATTCTGCTCGGTCACATAGCTCTGAGACAGAAACACTCTGGTCAGAACGGTGTAAATTAAAAATGGRTGCCATAAACTYACTGATAACCACTGATTGAAAAACTGCTGTTGTTGATTCAAGGAGAGACGTTGTTGAGTTCTTGGAAAGTGCACACGAACACACACACGGTTAAGCCCGGGGGCCTGAGGGAGAGAAACGTAGAGCCTCTGTTAGCAGTAGCAGCTGTGGCCTCTTAGCCCCCCTCCTCACCATTGTGGGGTCGTCAGTGTGAGCCATTAACGCGGTGAACAGCCATTATATTTTAGAGACACAGGGCAACAGACTGACTGGTGATTAGGGGGGCGCTGGGCGACGGTGTAATGGTCAGATTATTTACAGGCTGACTGACACCGTGGGGAGAGASAGAGAAAGGGAGGAAAACAGAGAGGCCAGAGGGGAATATTAGGTGTCTGTCGTTATGGTAAATTGATGCTTTAATTAGCAGGGAGTGATGTACCACTGACGACCTGAGCTAAAAGTAGGGGGTGTGAACGTTAAAACGGTTCAACGAAATTGAACCGAAAAACMGTTTATTTTTTTACGTAGATGCAAAAAGTAACAACTAAGAGCTTTGAAGCGCGAGGCTCAACTGTTGGTGCCCTGGCTACCACGCTGTGACCAYCATGAAGCCAACACACGCACAGGGCAAGATACTGTGTGACAGACAAGTGTTGCATCTCCCTCATCTCAATATCCTAGCCTATTCATTGATAGTTCTTTCTTTACTGAAGTTGTGACACATTGCAAGCCAAGAAATTGCGAGATACAGCATTCCATTGTGAGATACAGCTTTTGATTGCTGATAGATAGGGCTCGTCACTATTCTGACTGTCTGCCTGGTGGCCAACCTGCCTGGTCATGTCTAGGTGGGATACAGCATTTGATTGCTGATAGATGAGGCTCGTCACTATTCTGACTGTCTGCCTGGTGGCCAACCTGCCTGGTCATGTCTAGGTGGGATACAGCATTTGATTGCTGATAGATAGGGCTCGTCATTATTCTGACTGTCTGCCTGGTGGCCAACCTGCCTATACTGTGTCCCTCCCCTCAGTCCCTCGATAGCTCGCTATGAAAGATGCGAGTGTTTGTGTTCTCAGACAGGACACTCTCGCTGGGCAGAGAGGTGACCGTCTCAGACAGAAAGGAAACACCCCCCTGTGGTGAGTGACAGCTAAAGAGGCCCAACCCTCCCCATTCTGCCCTACTCTCACCCCGTAACCGAAGAGACAGGGAGAGGGGGTCAGACAGGTCAGGTGTACACTGTGTCCTCTTCACCATCACTAAAACAAAAGTCATGTTACTTAGGTCATAGTTATGGTTGGGATGTTGCAGGATGACAACCCAACACTGTCTGGTTTTCAAGCAGTTTAACCCCTTCAACAACCAGAGATTAGCATACATCCAAGCAGTTTAACCCCTTCAACAACCAGAGATTAGCATACATCCAAGCAGTTTAACCCCTTCAACAACCAGAGATTAGCATACATCCAAGCAGTTTAACCCCTTCAACAACCAGAGATTAGCATACATCCAAGCAGTTTAACCCCTTCAACAACCAGAGATTAGCCTACATCCAAGCAGTTTAACCCCTTCAACAACCAGAGATTAGCATACATCCAAGCAGTTTAACCCCTTCAACAACCAGAGATTAGCCTACATCCAAGCAGTTTAACCCCTTCAACAACCAGAGATTAGCCTACATACAAATGTTCCCATCTTTCAGGCTCCAAGTGGACCACCACTGTCTTTCTTCTGTAGAGCACCAAGGGGAAAGACCATGGAATACAAGGGGCATTCTTTGTCACACAAGTCAGTTTCACAGTTTTGCAGCTAGTCTGTACAAAAGAATACCTCGCCAGATGGTTGATGACCTCATAAAGACGTGTTTTGACTTTGGCGATATTGAAGAGGGGCTGGAGAGCCCATTAGTYACTGAGTGTTAGGGGGTCCCACAGGTAAAGAGGAGATGCCACAGTTCCCTGCTGGCCACTGAAACCTCTTCCCCTCTACGGCGCCCAAATGGAGCTGCGTCTGGACAGCTGCTGGCTGGGTCACAGTCCTGGATGTGACGTTTGACCCACAGGCAATGGCTTCCCCTGGCTATTTTCCCCCACTTCTGACAGCAGGGCCCTGGGCAAGAGATCAGGGATCAGCTTTCTGCACTGACCCCCTCCATCTTACACTACGCCCTCTACAACGTATTACCACTGTCCAATGGAGGACTTGGTCACTGAATCATGTGATCACCAAAGGGATGTTTGCTACTTGGCCAGGAAAGACAGGCAATGACAGCCTAGCAAATTTCCATGGAATAGTGAAAACTATAAATTTGAGAAATGGTTTAGGAGGGAGGTGATGTACTTGGAGAGATGACATGAGAGTCAGACACAGGACGGAGGGACTGTATGAATGCACACAATGTTATAAGAAGGCCTGGGTATGTTACATCAAAGGGTTTTTCAACTCTTTAGATGAGCTGTGATCAAATTCTAAGATGAACTTCAACAGACTGGAAATAAAGAAACACTTCCATCTCTAATGGACTTGTACTGATACTGGGACCTGTTTACAGCTCTGAACACATCTCTAATGGACTTGTACTGATACTGGGACCTGTTACAGCTCTGAACACATCTCTAATGGACTTGTAGTGATACTGGGACCTGTTACAGTCTGAACACATCTTTAATGGACTTGTACTGTACTGGGACCTGTTACAGCTCTGAACACATCTCTAATGGACTTGTACTGATACTGGGACCTGTTACAGCTCTGAACACATCTCTAATGGACTTGTACTGATACTGGGACCTGTTACAGCTCTGAACACATCTCTAATGGACTTTGTACTGATACTGGGACCTGTTACAGCTCTGAACACATTTCTAATGGACTTGTACTGATACTGGGACCTGTTACAGCTCTGAACACATCTCTAATGGACTTTGTAGTGATACTGGGACCTGTTACAGCTCTGAACACATCTTTAATGGACTTGTACTGATACTGGGACCTGTTACAGCTCTGAACACATCTCTAATGGACTTGTACTGATACTGGGACCTGTTACAGCTCTGAACACATCCTCTAATGGACTTGTACTGATTACTGGACCTGTTACAGCTCTGAACACATCTCTAATGGACTTGTACTGATACTGGGACCTGAGGATGTTTTCACCAAAACACTGATGGACGATGACAGTTGATAAGACGGGGAAAATTATAATGATAAAATATGATAAATCTCTGTTGCTTCATCTAACTGCAAAAACTCAATTTAATTTAACACAGATAAATGACTAGAGGCAATTTAGTAAGATAACATTAAGCAGAAAGGCAAATTCCAATTAATTTCATCCAGAATAAAAGAGAGAAAGTGATTTGGGTCATAACAGAGACAAGAACATGGAACTATCACTCTGTCCTCCTGAGACATTGGTCATAACAGAGACAGAAACATGGAACTATCACTCTGTCCTCCTGAGACATTGGGTCATAACAGAGACAAGAACATGGAACTATCACTCTGTCCTCCTGAGACATTGGGTCATAACAGAAGACAAGAACATGGAACTATCACTCTGTCCTCCTGAGACATTGGTCATAACAGAGAAAGAACATGGAACTATCACTCTGTCCTCCTGAGACATTGGGTCATAACAGAGACAAGAACATGGAACTATCACTCTGTCCTCCTGAGACATTGGGTCATAACAGAGACAAGAACATGAACTATCAACTCTGTCCTTCTGAGACATTGGTCATAACAGAGACAAGAACATGGAACTATCACTCTGTCCTCCTGAGACATTGGGTCATAACGGAGACAAGAACATGGAACTATCACTCTGTCCTCCTGAGACATTGGGTCATAACAGAGACAAGAACATGGAACTATCACTCTGTCCTCCTGAGACATTGGGTCATAACGGAGACAAGAACATGGAACTATCACTCTGTCCTCCTGAGACATTGGTCATAACGGCCGCATTTTTTTATTATGATTTTTATTTAGTTAACTAGGCAAGTCAGTTAAGAACAAATTCTTATTTTCAATGATGGCTTAGGAACAGTGGGATAACTGCCTGTTCAGGGGCAGAACGACAGATTTGTACCTTGTCAGCTGGGGGATTCGAACTTGCAACCTTTTGGTTACTAGCCCAACGCTCTAACCACTAGGCACCCTGCCGCCCTGGTATCTGGACAACAGAGGCAAAACTCTCCCATTACTCCCAAATCTAAAAACCGGCAGACAAGGGGGCAGAAAGTAGTGCCAATAAAATCTCCCATTTCAAAACAATTCCGGTTGTCGAAATTCCTGGGTGTTTGAGAAAGCATTGTGGTGACCTCGGCTTGTTGTCTTTTCCTTCATTATGGACCTGAAAGGGGAGATAAAACAACAGCAGCGCCTGACAGCCACATCACTCGCACATTATAAATACAATCTATTCGCTGCAATAACAGGATCCCGGGGCTGGCGAGGTATTAAAAAAAACTGTCTGGCTTATTGGTATTGGCTGCGGGGGCCCGTGGGCTGTATTGTCCCAGCTGGGCCTTGATGACATGGAGATAGAGGGGTTTAGACTAGCTCTGCTGCTGCCTGGTTGCTGATTTGGCTGCTATAATGGGGAACAGTGGTCACTGACTCAGCGGACATGTTTTTATTATTATTTGTAACAAACATTGTACTGTATTGTTAGGCCCTAGTAAACATAAACATTGTACTGGATTGTTAGGCCCTAGTAACATAAACATTGTACTGTATGTTAGGCCTAGTAACATTACATTGTACTGGATTGTTAGTCCTAGTAACAAACATTGTTACTAGATTGTTAGTCCCTAGTAACATAAACTATTTACTGGATTGTTAGGTCCTAGTAACAATAAGCATTTTACTGCACCCGCTATAACATCTGGTAACTGTGTATGCGACCAATAAACTTTGATTGATTTATGAGGCTGAACACAACAGGACGCCCCACACCCACTGGAGGAGGCAGGACAGTTCGGTCATATCACTGGATGATACACACAAACTAAATGAATGGTGGTATATTGAAACTAACCAAATTAACCAAAGTAAAACTGTTGAACAGTGGTCACTGGTTGAGAGCAGTGTGACACCACACTCACTGGAGAGATCAGCCATATGAGGCTGAAGCAGCGTGACACACACTCACTGGGAGATCAGCCCATATGAGGCTGAGAGCAGCGTGACACCACCTCACTGGAGAGATCAGTCCATATGAGGCTGAGAGCAGCGTGACACCACACTCACTGGAGAGATCGTCCCATATGAGGCTGAGAGAGTGTGTCTGAGAGAGTGTGACACCACACTCACTGGAGAGATCAGCC
The DNA here is from genome assembly GCF_002910315.2 of Salvelinus sp. IW2-2015. NCBI lineage: Eukaryota > Metazoa > Chordata > Actinopteri > Salmoniformes > Salmonidae > Salvelinus > Salvelinus sp. IW2-2015. Next base: position 5,457 of record NW_019943382.1, on the reverse strand, counting down.
CATATGAGGCATGAGACAGCGTGACACCACACTCACTGGAGAGATCAGCCCATATGAGGCTGAGAGCAGTGTGAACCACACTCACTGGAGAGATCAGCCCATATGAGGCTGAGAGCAGTGTGACACCACACTCACTGGAGAGATCAGTCCATATGAGGCTGAGAGCAGAGTGACACCACACTCACTGGAGAGATCAGTCCTATGGGCGAGAGCAGCGGACACCACACTCACTGGAAGATCAGCATAGAGGCGGAGAGCAGTGTGCTGAGAGCAGTGTGACACCCACACTCACTGGAGAGATCAGCCCATATGAGGGCTGAGAGCAGCGTGACACCACACTCACTGGAGAGATCAGCCCATATTGAGGCTGAGAGCAGCGTGACACCACATCTCACTGGAAGATCAGCCCATATGAGGCTGAGAGCAGCGTGACACCACACTACCTGGAGAGATCAGCCCATATGAGGCTGAGAGACAGGCGTTGACACCACACTTCACTGGAGAATCAGCCCATAATGAGGCTGAGAGCAGCGTGACACCACACTCACTGGAGAGATCAGCCCATATGAGGCTGAGAGCAGCGTGACACCACACTTCACTGGAGAGATCAGCCAATATGAGGTTGAGAGCAGCGTGACACCACACACTCACTGGAAGAGATTCAGCCCATATGAGGCTGAGAGGCAGTGTGACACCACACTCATTGGAGAGATCAGCCCATATGAGGCTGAAGGCAAGCGTGACACCACACTCACTGGAGATCAAGCCCATATGAGGCTGAGAGCAGTGTGACACCACACTCACTGGAGAGATCAGCCCATATGAGGCTGAGAGCAGCGTGACACCACACTCACTGGAGAGATCAGCCCATATGAGGCTGAGAGCAGCGTGACACCACACTCACTGGAGAGATCAGCCCATATGAGGCTGAGAGCAGCGTGACACCACACTCACTGGAGAGATTCAGTCCATATGAGGCTGAGAGCAGCGTGACACCACACTCACTGGAGAGATCAGCCCATATTGAGGCTGAGAGCAGTGTGGCTGAGACAGTGTGACACCACACTCACTGGAGAGATCAGCCCATATGAGGCTGAGAGCAGCGTGACACCACACTCACTGGAGGAGATCAGCCCAATATGAGGCTGAGAGCAGTGTGACACCACACTCACTGGAGAATCAGCCCATATGAGGCTGAGAGCAGCTGACACCACACTCACTGGAGAGATCAGCCCATATGAGGCTGAGAGCAGCGTGACACCACACTCACTGGAGAGATCAGTTCCATATGAGGCTGAGAGCAGCGTGACACCACACTCACTGGAGAGATCAGCCCATATGAGGCTGAGAGCAGCGTGACACCACACTCACTGGAGGATCAGCCCATATGAGGCTGAGAGCAGCGTGACACCCACTCACTGGAGATCAGCCCATATGAGGCTGAGAGCAGTGTGACACCACACTCACTGGAGAGATCAGCCCATATGAGGCTGAGAGCAGCGTGACACCACAATCACTGGAGAGATCAGCCCAGTTAAATCAGAGTGATGAAATAAATGTACAAGAAAATTAATAGTGGTGAATTGAAACGAAACCACAGCAGTGACTCCTAGAAAGTAACCCGGTGGTGATGGTGGCTAACACCACCAGTAGCTACAAGTCACAGCGCACACACACAACACACACACACGCGCAATATTACAGAGGGCAAGGCATGAGGCTCAATAGAAGAATCTGGAAGAAAAGGCATAATTTCTTTGACATGCCGACACAGAATACTGTGTCTTTAAAGCCCATTTGTATTCTTTCAAGACAAAGTTGCATAAAGACATGATATGTACAATTAAAGTTGATACACGGTGATCTCTCATTTAACAGTGCCAACAGAAGCAGCAGTTTACTGGAATGACTTCTGCAATACACTGGATGTTTATGAATATGGGTACACTGTTCACATAGACATTACTGTAAGGGTGTTGAGTCCCATAAAAACCCATCCATTATGGTAAATGTCACAGCTAGATAAACTTCTGTAGTGGACAGTTAGTCTACGTGAGGAAAATGCCAGTTTTGGCAATAGCAACATTCCAATCTGGGAAGACGTTCAGCTTGCGGGTATGGACTTGTCTGTAATCAGCACTCCACCCTTTCTTTACCGGTTATACGACCAGTTCAGAGTCAATAGGCCCCACTAGGAAAAGCCCTCAAAACTCCACACTCTCTTTTCTGTGAACCCATTGTCCCCGGCCCTCGAAAATGTTAGTTTCAGAGATCGTTTGTTATTTAGTGGAGGCGTAATGACATCAAGATGAATTTTGGAATAAAACCTGTTTTTTTTGTTGTGAAGTTCCTCTAGTTTCAGCAATCATAGAGCTCCGTACATGGTTTCAACCAAATGAACAATTCAATACTCCACATCTGACAACAGAGGGCAGCATTGGGTGAATTTGCAGGCATATTCAACACCACCAAAATGGATTCCCACATAATGAAACTGCAGGAACACAAGAATACACTGTGTACTAGGACCTAAATCCATAATGGAGTGAACTCTCCCTCAACTGGGCAGTGAGGAACCGCTGATGAACTCTCCCTCAACTGGGCAGTGGAGTGAACACTCTCCCTCAACTGGGCAGTGGAGTGAACTCTCCCTCAACTGGCAGGAGTGAACTCTCCTCAACTGGGCAGTGGAGTGAACTCTCCCTCAACTGGGCAGTGAAGTGAAACCTCCACTGCAAGGAGAACTCTCCCTCAACTGGGCAGTGAGTGAAACCTCGGATTATGGCAGCTCCCCGCCACCTCTCTGATTCAGAGGCGTGGGTTAAAATGCGAAGGCACATTCAAGTTGGAATGCATTCAGTTGTAACAACTGGACTAGGTATCCCCCTTCCCTAACTCTAGGTACTCTTAATGGCAGTAGAGTGAACGTTTCCCTTTCTCCCCACCAGACTCCACTGTCGTGCCTGTCTGGCCCTCTCACGTCTGAGGCCCTCTCCACAGCGCCTGTCTGGGTCGTCTGTCTGGCCTCCAGCGTTGTCTGGGCCTCTCCCACAGCGCCGTCTGTCTCTGCTCTCAGGCGTCTCCAGCCTCAGCGCTCTTGCCATCTGCTGGCCCTCTCTCAGACATCTGCGGCCCCAGACCATCTGCCCTCTTAGAATCTGTCTGGGCCCTCTCTCTAGAATCGCGTCTCCATCCTGGCCCTCTTAGCATCTCTGGGCCCTCTCCTAGGCACTGCTGGGCCTCTCTAGATCATCGTCTGGGCTTTAGATATCTGTCTGGCCCTCTCTAGAGATCATCTGTCTGGCCCTCTGAGATCATCTGTCTGCCTTAGCGTTTGTCTCATCAGCAGAATAGGGTTTGTGTTCTGTGGCTCAGTCTGTGTGTGTGTATGGGGAGGGGGGGGATAAGCCCTCAGCCAAGGTTCTCCCTGACTCTGCGAAATCCCTCAGCGCAAACCCCCCAACACAAATGTCCCCCCTCATCTTCGCTCCTCACTCTCCCACTGAGAGGCTATGATGTAAGGGCCCTACACAGCAGACTATACTGCCAGGATGCCTCATGGTCAGCACATGGAGCCAGACTTAATCTAAAAATCCATTGGGGTGTACCAGCCACCCTGATGTAGGTGAAAAGCCCTGTATGCTAATGTGGAACTCAAGTTAAGTGTAACAGATCAAACAAATGTCCAATTGAATTTAATCTAGGCCATGTTCGCTTTCGACATCACAGCTCAATATAAATAAAACAGCTTATTTCTTCAATGCTTTATTTAAATTCTACACAGGATTTTCTTTGTACGCATCTAAAGAGGGGCAACATTTAGCTACACAATATTTCTAATGAATAAACCTCCATCAGCTGACTGAGCCTGGCTGTAGTCCTAACGGTAATGTGGGACCGGGTAGTCATAACAAGGTAATTTGGGCCGAGCTGGCTGTAAGTTCCTAACAATAATGCAGGGCTGAGTTCCATAACAGGTAGTTGGGGTGACCTGGCGTAAGTTCCATCAAGAGTGGCTGAGCTGTAAGTCCATAACAAGGTAATGTTGGGGGTGAGCCTGGCTGTAAGTTCCATAACAAGTAATGTTGGGGAGCTGGCTGAAGTCCTCAAGGTAATTGGGGCTGGCCTGCTTAAGTTCCATAACAAGTAATGTTGGGGGTGAGCTGCTGAGTCCATAACGTATTGGCGCTCTGAAGTTCCATAACAAGGTAATGTTGGGGGCTGAGCTGGCTGTAAGTCCATACAATAAGTTACGAGCCCTATTGAACAAGTAATGTTGGGACTGAGCTGCAGTCCTACAAGGTAATGTTGGGGACAGCCTGCTGAATTCATACAGTATGTTGACTGCCGTTAATTCCATAACAAGGTAAGTGTTGGGGACTGAGCCTGGCTGTATTCATAACAAGGTATGTTGGGGCGAGCCTGGCTGTAAGTTCATAACAAGGTAATGTTGGGGGCTGAGCTCTGGCTGTAAGTTCCATAACAAGTAATGTTGGGGACTGAGCCTGGCTGTCAGGTCCATAACAGTAATGTGGGACTGAGCCTGCTGTCAGTTCCATAACAAGGTAATGTTGGGGCTGAGCCTGGCTGTAAGTTCATAACAAGGTAATGTTGGGGCTGAGCCTGGCTGTAATTCCATAACAAGGTAATGTTGGGACCGAGCCGGCTGTAAGTTCCATAACAAGGTAATGTTGGGGCTGAGCCTGGACTGTAAGTTCCATAACAAGGTAATGTTGGGGCTGAGCCTGGCTGTAGTTCCATCAGTAATGTTGGGGGCAGGCCTGGCTGTGCTGAAAGTTCCATAACAAGGAATGTTGGGGCTGAGCCTGGCTGTAAGTTCCATAACAAGGTATGTTGGGGGGCGAGCCTGGCTGTAAGTTCATAACAAGGTAATGTTGGGGGCTGAGCCTGGCTGTAAGTCCAAACAAGGTAATTTGGGGGCTGAGCCTGCTGTAAGTTCCCATAACAAGGTAATGTTGGGGGCCGAGGCTTGTCGGTCTCTGGCGTAAGTTCCATAACAAGGTAATGTGTTGGGGCTGAGCCTGGCTTGTAAGTTCCATAACAAGTAATGTTGGGGCCGAGCCTGGCTGTAAGTTCCATAACAAGGATGTTGGGGGCTGAAGCCTGGCTGTAAAGTTCCATAACAAGGTAATGTTGGGGGCTGAGCCTGCTGTAAGTTCATAACAAGGTAATGTTGGGGCCGAGCCTGGCTGTAAGTTCCATAACAAGGTAATGTTGGGGGCGAGCCTGGCTTGTAAGTTCCATAACAAGGTAATGTTGGGGCTGAGCCTGGCTGTAGTTCCATAACAAGGTATGTTGGGGGCCGAGCCTGGCTGTAAGTCCATAACAAGGTAATGTTGGGGGCAGGCCTGGCTGTAGTTCCATAACAAGGTAATGTTGGCCGAGCCTGCGCTGTAAGTTTCCATAACAAGGTAATGTTGGGGGGCAGGCCTGGCT
>NW_019943381.1:210438-216503 GCF_002910315.2 Salvelinus sp. IW2-2015 | reverse complement strand
ATGAATTGACTTTTAGAACAAACCGTAGAAATTCACTGACTGTGTAAAACTAGAGGACAGATTCATTGGCTGTGTAAACAAGGTTTAAGAATCCCATCTCCTAATCATCTCTATTCACAGTAGGAATATGATCAAATAAAGAGGACGCCATTTCTACTCCTGGTTGAAGAATGTCCTTTAGGGATTACAATGAKGCACGGCTCTGTTTGAGTCTTAGTTTCTTACACAACTGCTGTTGACAAATKAATCCAGAGAAATGAATCAAAATATCCAGTCACTCCTGGCAGGCGATAGTTGAACACACAACTAGCCTATAATTATCCAGCAGATCATTTCTGTTCAATTCACCAACTGACCAATAAAATCTCCTTCATTCAGGTTGAATCAGATTCCTGAACCAGGCCTACATTGAACTGAGATGGTATTGACTAGACTTACCATGTTATAGTGGCTATACCACGCTGTATAAACTATGTCTAGACTACAGCTGTATAAACTATGTCTAGACTACAGCTGTATAAACTATGTCTAGACCCTTACAGCTTGTTTAAACTATGTCTTAGACTACAGCATATAAAACTCATTTCTAAGGACTACAGCTGTAATAAACAATAATGTCTAGCCTCCAGCGTATACACTATCTCTAGACTACAGTTGCTATAAACTTAATCTCTAGACACAGCTGTATAAGACTATGTCTAGTACTACAGCTATACCACGCATGTATAAATCGATGTCTTAATACTACAGTGTTAAGATGACTTAACTAGAAAGAAAGAAGCCGATCACCTCTTCTCTCTTCTAACCTGTTGGGTTGGTCAGTGGCTGAGCACTACGAAGTGATGCTCTGGCATTATAGCCCGGTGTGATATGGTTGGGCTTCTTGAGATCTCGTACGCGTCTCTAATGTTTCATGCAGGCCAGAGTCTGTCTCTGCCTCTCCTGGCTCAGCAGGCAGTCTGTTCTCTGTCTCTTGCTCTGCTCATTTGCAGCAGTCTTTGCTCTGTCTCTCTCTGGCGTATGTCAGCGAGATCTTTCTGCTGCCTCTCTCGTTGTCTCAGGCAGGCAGTCCTTCTCTTGCCTCTCTCTGTCTCAGCAGGCAGTCTTTCTCGTGCCTTCTATGTCTCAGGGCAGGTAGTCTTTTCTCTGCCTCTCTTTCTCAGGCAGCTAGTCTTTCTCTGCCTCCTCTCTTTTCTCAGACGGATGTCTGGAACAAGCAGGCTCAGTAGTAGGGGTCTGTCTGAGAGACACTCCTTATCCCAGGGAGGGTGAGACGAGTGGAGAGAGAGATTCGAGATGCAGGGATGTGAGGATGAGGAGATTAGGATGAAGTGTAGATTGGGAATGAGGATGATGTGAGGATGAGGAATGTGAGATGAGAGATGTTGAGAGTGTAGGATGCAGGAGGATGTAAGGATGAGAGATTGAGGCATGAGGAAGATGTTGAGGATGATGGAGATGTGGGATGAGGAGATGAGAGGATGAGGAGAGTGAGGAGTGAGGAGATCGTGAGGGATGAGAGATTTGAGTGATGAGGAGATGTGAGAGAGGAGATTGTGAGCATGAGAGATCGTGAGATGTGAGAGTTGGATAGATGAGAGGGATGAAGGAGTGGGGATGAGGAGATTAGATTATATAAGTAAACCAACTTAAACCCTAAGCCATGGAACTCAGCAACTCTCACGCACGTGTACAGTAACCAACCTATCGCAGACACTGTGCAGCATTCAGTATCAAACAGGAAACAGGAAATGGTTTGACTTACCCCCGTTGATGATGTTAGCTGACAGGAAGTGGCAGCAGGGGAGGGTGGACGTGCTCATGTAGGAGTCGTTGTCCGTCGTCATGGTAACTCTGGACCTCAGGGAGGGGTTGGGAGAATCCGTCGCCATGGTGACACAAGCTTCAGCCTCCAGGACCAAGATACGGGAAACTTGAGATGTGTGTGATATTTCAGAAAGTGTGCTCTCAAACCAGGAGATATGGCTTAGGTTGTCAGTTTTAATAGACTTAAAAAAAAACTTTTATCAGTCTCAAACGGACAGCTTGCATCGAAACATCAACATCAAGTACTAGGTGAGGCCTAACACCGTGTCAACAATGTTTTCAGAACGTTTCCAAAAATGTCTCCACAACGTTTCTAAAATGTCTCCACAACGTTTCTAAAATGTCTCCAAAAGGTTATTCAGAGCAGTGTCACCTTGAGGACAGAACACAGGTTCACACAGGTCCCAGATCAAAGTTCAAGAGGCAAACAGCAGGGAGGGTCCCCACAGTAGTCAGTCACGTATTTCACTTCCCCATTGAGATGGATGACAGAGGAGAGCAGGGATGATGGTTTCAGCACTGTTTCAGCCTTAAAATACTAAGTGGCTCTGGGCTGGGCTGCTTGCCAAAGCAAACGCAAGGAGGGTTAGGAGCCAGGGGAGGAGACAGGAGAGACAGTGACCCAGAGACCAAGCAGCACCTGTTGACCAGAGACAGACAGCGTTAGTCAGAGACCTTGAGACTAAACAACCAAACACAAAAAKAACAGATTGTATGATTAGGCAGGTATCAAACGAGTCACATGAAATGACCGTGGACTTCAGGAAACAGCAGAGGGAGCACCCCCCTATCCACATCGAAGGGACAGCAGTGGAGAAGGTGGAACGTTTTAAATTCCTCGGCGAACACATCACAGACAAACTGAAATGGTTCACTCACACAGCGCAGCAGCGCCTCTTCAACTTCAGGAGGCTGAAGAAATTCTGCTTGTCACCCAAAACCCTGACAAACTTTTACAGATGCACAATGGAGAGCATCCTGTTGGGCTGTATCTCAGCATGGTACGGCAACTGCACCACCCTCAACCGCAAGGCTCTCCAGAGGGTGGTACGGTCTGCACAATGCATCACCGGGGGCAAACTACCTGCCCTCCAGGACACCTACAGCACCCGATGTCACAGGAAGGCCAAAAAGATCATCAAGGACAACAACCACCYRAGCCACGGCCTGTTCACCCCACTACCATCCAGAAGGCGAGGTCAGTACAGGTGCATCAATGCTGGGTCCGAGAGACTGAAAAACAGCTTCTATCTCAAGGCCATCAGACTGCTAAAAATCCACCACTAACTCAGAGAGGCTGCTGCCTACATTGAGACCCATTCACTGGCCACTTTAATAAATGGATCACTAGTCACTTTAGTTTATACAACTGTAGTCTAGAGATAGTGTATACAGCTGGAGTCTAGACATAGTTTATACAGCTGTAGTCTAGCATAGTTTATTACAGCTGTAGTCTAGACATAGTTTATACAGCGTGTTAGCTATAACATGGTAAGTCTAGTCAATACCATCTCAGTTCAATGTAGGCCTGGTTCAGGAATCTGATTCAACCTGATGAAGGAGATTTTATTGTCAGTTGGTGAATTGAACAGAAATGATCTGCTGGATATTATAGGCTAGTTGTGTGTTCAACTATCGCCTGCAGGAGTGACTGATATTTTTGATTCATTTCTCTGGATTAATTTGTCAACCAGGAGTTGTGTAAGAAACTAAGACTGAAACAGAGCCGTGCATCATTGTAATCCCTAAAGGACATTCTTCAGCGAGGAGTAGAAATGGCGTCCTCTTTATTTGATCATATTCCTACTGTGAATAGAGATGATTAGGAGATGGATTCTTAAACCTTGTTTACACAGCCAATGAATCTGTCCTCTAGTTTTACACAGTCAGTGAATTTCTACGTTTGTTCTAAAAGTCAATCATCAGTCTCTGCTTCATAAAGCACTTGATGCAACTGCACTGTGAAAGATGCATCACCCCCCCCCCCCCCCCCTCGAGTTGCAATGCAAACTATAGAAAGAACCAAATTTGAAAGGTCACAGAGGATTTGTGTGGGCATATGCACCGACTGCCGCTGTTCTCGCTCCAAATTCAGCTCGATATGTTGTTACGAAGCAGTGGAGCAGAGTCGGCGATGTGCACTGGTTTTGTATGTATCTGCATTCTGAAAAGGACACAAACTCACTCAATCAAGACGGCAGCCTCTTTGGAGAAAACACCTTAGTGCCCGGTCTAGTCCGAGATATATAAGTGACCTGCCGGAAGTCATAACGAGATTAAAGCTTTTCAGAATTCGATAACAGCCCTCTCCGTTTTTTGTTTCATACTTCAAATCCAGCTGGTGTGTTCCTAGATTAAACGGAAATAATGACATGATGAATATCACAATAACAAACTTTTAGGTTCTTTACTGAGCAGTTTTCACCGAAAGCAGTACCAACCTGGCAAAAAAATGTATGCTTAGGACATACCAAATGTAGTTATTTGTGATAAGATTGTACTTACCTTTCATTGAACATTCGAAGCCTCATGCCCTTCCTGCAAGGAACCAATACCCACAAACCATTTTGATTCCACACCTGCACATGATGCATCTGTCGAGCCAGGTAATGTAGCTATATTTTGCATAAACCAAGGTATTCCACAGTTCACTCTATGACAAAGGTCAGTAATTCTACAAGGGAGGTGTCATTGCCTACAAGATGAGATGCCCTCGTCCACCCCTGAAGAGGCTCTGTGATGTTCATGCTAATTAGTGGCACACATTTCCATGCGAACGAGGAAAGGTGGGTGAGGCACATAATGACTTGTGAAACCTCTGCCGGTGGCACTATAATTGCTCTAAACTCACTATCCTTTGTGGGTTCAGCTTGGCTCTCGCTCGCCAGTCAAATCACGTCTTTTACTCATCATGCAACCGGGAGACGTCTTTGACCATCTCTGGCCTAGATAGATTGTTGTTGTTTGTTGTGGAGGGTCTTCTGTGGTTACTTCTAGCACCTTTGGTAGGGCCGTTCAGCTAGACATACTAACAGCTCTGGTTCAGGGCTTCAGTAGACATGCTACAGCTCTGGTTCAGGCTTCAGCTAGACATGCTAACAGTCTGGTTCAGGGCCGATTCAGCTAGAAACATCAACAGCTCTGGTTCAGGGCCATTCAGCAGACATGCTAAACAGCTCTGGTTCAAGGGGCCGTCAGCTAGACATGCTAACAGCTCTGGTTCAGGGCGTTCAGCTAGACATGCTAACAGCTCTGGTTCAGGGCCGTTCGCTAGACATGCTAACAGCTCTGGTTCAGGCGTTCAGCTAGACATGCTAAAGCTTCTGGTTCAGGGCCGTTTCAGCTAGAATGCTAACAGCTCTGGTTCAGGGCTTCAGCTAGACATGCTACCGCTCTGTTCAGCGTTAGCTTGAATGCTAACGCTTGGTTCAGGCCGTTCAGCTAGACTGCTAACAGCCTGGTTCAGGGCCGTTCAGCTAGACATGCTAACAGCTCTGGTTCAGGGCGTTCAGCTAGAATGGTAACAGCTGTAGTGTTGATTGTCCTCTCTAGGTTTCTTCTCATGTGTCTGTTAAACCTGGCACCTATGCTCTGAAACCCACAGAGAGGATGATTATGGGTAATTACTAGTACGGCTGTGAGTCAATAGGTGCCCTGTTGAGGGAGCGATTTTGATTGGCTTTGAATCAGTGATGCTTGTGGGCTCTTCTAAACAATGTCTTGGACTGTGTTTTAGATTTACTGATGTTGGCTAAAGTTATTGATAATTAGCAAACCACACACTGTCTTCTCTCCCTCTCCTCATGCGCTCTGTCACCATTTTCCCACCCTGTTTGATCCGTAACACCCACAGAGACTGTCGGACTCAAAGGAGTATGTGTTTATGTATAATCATATCTGTGACTTCTGTCTGTTGACGTGACCTAGTCCCATTACTCTGGCAATCATGCTCACATCCGGTTGCCAGGGTTTTTCCTATATCACATAGAAATCCCTCAGGGAAGACTTGCAGTGTATAAGCATATGGCTCTGATCAAAGTAGTGCACTTACAGTATCAGTCAAAAGCTGGACACCTACTCATTCCAGGGTTTCCTTATTTTTACTGTTTTCTACATTGATGAATAATAGTGAGACATCAAAACTATGAAATAACACATATGGAATCATGTAGTAACTAAAAAAGTGTTAAACAAATCAAAAATATATTTTAAATTTGAGATTTTTCAAGTAGCCCCTT
>NW_019943381.1:203958-210413 GCF_002910315.2 Salvelinus sp. IW2-2015 | reverse complement strand
TAGATGTTTGAGGTAGGTCTTCAGTATCAACTTTCCCATAACCCGGCAGTACTTTCTGACAGCAGGCTTACGCGTGATTAACAATTCCACTTGTTGGAATATCCTAATCTCTGTCTAAGAGATCCAATTGAAATTACACATCCACTTTAACAAAGCCAGCCATTTAATGTGACTGCGGGGCCTGATGTGGCCTGCTAACCAGCGCAGTTTTCCTAACACCCCACTGTGTTAGGATATAACTAGTCCTCAAGAAAACCGGCCTTATGATCTAACCAATTGAGTGCACCAACACAAAACGGGCTGCGCTTACTCAACATATGAGTGCAATGTTCCTAATGTTTGCTTTTATTTACCTCCAGCGACTACTGGTAATGTCATATAAATAATTTTCATTTTTTTAAAAGACTGTGGCATTGGAACCGCGTTTATCTTCGTTCTCTCCAGTCCATGCCGCGTTGTCTAGCAGCAAGAGATGAACTCTATTAACAGGGAATTCCTATTTACAGAAAAACCCTACACCAAAAGGCCTCCTACTCGGAACAAATAAACAAAAACCACAAACCCCACAGGCATACCCCTCATCGTAGGCTTCCTAACAGAAACACACCTGTTGATTTTCTAAATAAGGCTTTATCGTCGTGTCTCCACAACTGGTCGTTAGCCGCTGAAGAAGACAAACCACCAGAAATCCCCTCATCCTCAGCACCTAAATAGGGCATTGGGCCCCCACCCCCCAAAACCATGGGACTGTTTTATTAAAAGATGAAAGAGGTATTTTTACATGATATTACTACGGGATATTTGACCAATTCAAATCTATGCCTTCTTAATTCCTCGCCCGTTATCACTATTTAATCATACTTGAACACTATTGAGAAATGCAGGCAGATTGATTTCTGCAGCCGTTAGGGACAAGTTCTTTCTGCACTCTTCTTCCTCCTCTCCAATCTGCGCGACTGTGTCATGTGTCTATTATGTGTTATCTATCTATCCGTTCAATGACAAGCATCCAGATATGTATCAAAATAACGCTATGAGGTAATTTCGCAGTTAGCTTTAATTGAATTCGGCTGTCCATGTCGTAAGGTATTCTGTTTGCCAAATACACATGATTCATCATGGAAACATTGAAAAGGCTTATGCACAACACTAACTGTAAATTTAGCGGCCCAGAGCGTATGATTTGAGTTTACAAGGCCCTTTTAGAAGGGGGTCTTTTCAAAAGGAGGCTCAGTGGCTCCACGAGCAGGTCTAACTAGATATTCACAGTGGCTCCACGAGCAGTCGGTAAACACTGATATTCACAGTGCTCACGAGCAAGTCTAAACTGTATTTCACAGTGGCCTCACGAGCAGATTAAACTGATATTCACAGTGGCTCCACGACAGTCTTAAACTGATATTCACAGTGGCTCCACGAGCAGTCTAAACTGATATTCACGAGTGGCTCCACGAGCAGTCTAAACTGATATACACAGTGGCCCCGGGCAGTCTAAATCTATATTCACAGTGGCTCCACGAGCAGATCTAGAACTGATAGTCACAGATGGCTCACACATCAAACGAAGGGTTCGAGTCTAAACTGATATTCACAGTGCAGCGTCCTAATCTGAATCCAGTGCTCCAGACAGCTCTGATACTTCACAGTGCCTCAAGAAGCAGTCTAAACAATGATATTACAAGTGGTCCACGAGCAGTCTAAACTAGATATTCACAGTGGCTCCACGAGCAGATCTAAACTGATATCACAGTGGCTCCACGAGCAGTCTATAACTGAGGTATTCCACAGTGGACTCCAACGAGCAGGTTCTAAACTGATATTTATTCACAGTGGCTCACGACAGTCTACAGATATTCAAGGTCCACGAGCCAGGTCTAAACTGATATTCACATGGCTCCAGCAGCAGTCTAAACTGATATCACATCGTCGGGTCAACGATAACACAGCTCAGAGCAGTCTAAACTGTATTCACAGTGGCTCCACTGCGTCAAATTCAAGTGGCTCCAATTATTCATGTTGAGCTAAATTGGCACGTACGCGTCTTTTCTTACTGTCTTTGGTTGATAGTTCTTGCAATTATGGAACAATTACTTACAGTGCATTCAGAAAAGCTATTCAAAATCCCTTGACATTGTTTACGTTAGCGCCTTGTTTCTAAAATTGATTAAATAAAAAAATGTGTCTTCATAATCTACACACATTATACCCATAAAACAGCCAATGTTTTTAAACCTTTTAGCAAATTTATTCAAAAAACTGAAATAGCTTATTTATATGAATTATTCAGACACTTTGCGTATGAGAATCCCCTCAAAATTGAGCTCAAGGCATCTGTTTCATTGATCATCCTTAATATGTTTCTACAACTTGATTGGAGCCATCTGTGGTAAATTCAATTGATTGGACATGATTTGGAAAGACACACACACGGTCTATATAAGATCCCACAGTTGACAGTGCATTCAGAGCAAAAACCAAGCATGAGTCAAAGGATTGTCCGTAGAGCTCTCGAGACAGAGATTGCTGTCCGAGGAAACAGGATCTGGGGAAGGGTACCAAAACATTCTGGCAGCATTGAAGGTCCCTTTACGAATCCCTTTGGCCCGACAATCTAGGGGGGATGGTAAATGGGACCCGTAACATAACTCATGCAAATTTAGTAGTGACAAAGCTAAGAGTGAGAACAAAATAACCACGACAACTAATATTCTACCGTCAAACACTCAGGCGTTTCATTACAAACACACGGTAATGGGGGAGCAGGAAAAGCGGGCTGAGCTGGACCCAAGGAAAAAATAAGTGTCCAAAAATACCCTAGTAAGACTAGCCTACTTCACAACAGCTAACTAACCAAAAAGATACAGTGGGTGGGTCCACCCAGTTCTAAACTATGGTATTTTAACAACAAAGGTTTTAAAAACCTACGGGTAGTGTATGCCCATGGGCGACCTGTCTGGTTACCCCCTATCAAACAAACCACCAAACAAAACCAATACTCACAGGTGGGGACAAAGTGACATGTAGTTGCAACCAAACAAGAAGATCTTACAGACGATGGCACTGACAAAGAGAATTGAGCTCTAGAGCAACACAACTGACAGGCTTTTTAAACCAAGGGAAAGGGACTGTGATTGGGTAGGAGAAAAGGAGCAGGTGTCTTCTGATTAGCGACTGATTGCGGAATGATGATTGTCACCTGTGAGTAGGGCGAAGGAGAGAAAAGAAATACCACAGGATACACACAGAAACTTGTATCTGTAACAGTCCCCAAGAACACAGGGGCATCCATCATTCTTAAATGAAAGAAGTCTGGAACCACCAAGACTCTTCCTAGAGCTGGCGCAAACCATACTGAGACAATTAGGGGAGAAGGCTTGGTCAGGGAGTGTGGTCACTCTGACAGCGCCTCAGAGTTCCTCTGTGGAGAGGAGAATCTTCCAGAAGGACAACCATCTCTGCACGACTCCACCAATCAGCCTTTTTGGTTAGAACGCCAGACAGGAGAACACTCCTCAGTTAGGCACATGACAAGCCCCGCATTGAGGTTGCCCAAAAGACCTAAAGACTCTCAGACCATAAGAAACAAGATTCTCTGGTCTGATGAAACTAAATTGGAACTCTTTGGCCTGAATGCCAAAGCGTCACGTCGTGAGGAAACCTGCGGCCCACCATCCCATGGTAAGCATGGGTGGTGGCAGCATCATGCTGTGGAGTTTTTCTGTGGGAGGAACTAAGAGACTAGTCAGGATCGAGGGAAAGATGAATGGAGCAAAGTACAGAGGATCCTTGATTGAAAAACCTGCTCAAGGCGCTCAGACGCTCAGACTGGGACGAAGGTTCACTTCCCAACAGGACATCAACCCTAAGCAAGCACACAGCCAAGACCAATGCAGGAGTGGCTTTGGGAACAGTCTCTGAATGACCTTGAGGGTCCAGCGCAGACTGGACTTAAAACCCGATCAAAAACATCTCTGGAGAGACCTGAAAAATAGCTGGATGCAGCGACGCTCCCCATCCAACCAGACCAGTGCTTGAGAGGATCTGCAGTGAAGAATGGGAGAAACTCCCAAATACAGGTGTGCCAAGCTTGTAGCGTCATACCCAAGAAGACGCAATGCCTGTAATCGCTGCCAAAAGTGCTTCAACAAAGTACAGAGTAAATGTCTGAATAACGATGTAAATGTGATATTTCAGTTTTCTTTTTTTATATACATTTGCAAAAAGAGTAAAAAAACAACAATTTTTTTGTCATTATGGATTTGTGTACAGTAGATTGATTATACATTTTTCTGTCACCTTTATTTAACTAGGCAAGTCAGTTAAAACAAATTATTATATAATGACGGCCTACACCGGCCAAACGCGGACGACGCTGGTTCAATTCACGGCCGTTGTGAAACAGCCTGGGATAACCAGGGTGTCTGTAGTGACACCTCTAACACTGAGATGCAGTACCTTAGATCGCTGCGCACTCGGGAGCCCAACTTGATGAGGAAAAATACAATTAATCGTTTAGAATAAGGCTTGTAACGTAACAAAATGTGGGAAAAAGTCAAGGGGTCTGAAAAAACTTCCCAATGCCACTTACTGTTTATGTGGTTGTCTCCACCTAGCTATCTTAACATGAATGTACTGACTATGACTGTTTAATGTGGTTGTCTCACCTCGCTATCTTAACATGAATGTACTGACTATGACTGTTTAATGTGGTTGTCTCACCTAGCTATCTAACATGAATGTACTGACTATGACTGTTTAATGTGTGTTCTACCTAGTATCTTAACAATAAAGTACTGACTATGACTGTTTAATGTGGTTGTCTTCACCTCGCTATCTTAACATGATGTACTGACTATGACTGTTTAATGTGGTTGTCTCACCTAGCTATCTTAACATGAATGTACTGACTATGACTGTTTTATGTGGTTGTCTCACCCAGCTATCTTAACATGAATGTACTGACTATGACTGTTTTATGTGGTTGTCTCACCTAGCTATCTTAACATGAATGCATTAACTGGAGGTCGCTCTGGATAGAGTGTCTGCTAAATCAGGGGTTCCCAAACTGTTTCACTCAGGCCCCCTTTCAGCATTGGGGAACATCCGCGCGCCACGTCTATTCTATAAGGCACAAGCACTGTTCATGATGAACTGTTCACATTCCTCGGTTGTGGAGAGAGGTTTCAGATTTAGAGCTCATGTTCTTGCAATTCTACACATTTTACTATGTCTAATGTGTATTCATGTGATATTTTGAGATACTCAAACATTGCAACAAAATCTATAGACTAAAAAACGTAGCTAAAGAAACGTTAGCCGACATGAACTAGTTGATCTGTTGTCTTCCTTTCAAATCAAATCAAATTTTATTGGTCACATACACATGGTTAACAGATGTTAATGTGAGTTGTAGGGAATGCTTGTGCTTCTAGTTCCGACAGTGCAGTAATATCTAACAATTCCCCAACAACTACCTAATACACACTAAATCAAGGGTGAATGAGAATATGTACATGTAAGTATATGGATGAGCGATGGACGCGACGGCATAGGCAAGGTGCAGTAGATAGTATAAAATACAGTATGTACATGTGATGAGTAATGTAAGATATGTAAAACATATTAAAGTGCATTATTTAGAGTGCATTGTATTAAGTGACTAGACTACAGCTATACCACGCTGTATAAACGATGTCTAAACTACAGTTAAATGACTTAACTAAAGAAAGAGCCATCCCTCTCTCTCTCTAACCTGGTTTGGGTTTCAGTCAGACTACAATGATGCTTGGCATATAGCCCGGGAATGTGTGGGCTCTGAGATCTCTTTATCTGTCTCTCTATGTCTCAGGCAGGCAGTCTTTCTCTGCCTCTCTCTGTCTCAGGCAGGCAGTCTTTCTCTGCCTCTCTATGTCTCAGGCAGGCAGTCTTTCTCTGCCTCTCTCTGTCTCAGGCAGGCAGTCTTTCTCTGCCTCTCTCTTTTCTCAGACGGGATGTCTGGAACTAAGCAGGCTCAGTAGTAGAGGGTCTGTCTGAGAGACACTCCTTATCCCGAGGGAGGAGATGAGGAGATGTGAGGATGAGGAGATGTGAGGATGAGGAGATGTGAGGATGAGGAGATGTTGAGATGTGGAGATGAGAGGATAATGGGATGTGGGGATGAGGAGATGTGAGGATGAGGAGATGTGAGGATGAGGAGATGAGAGGATGAGGTGATGTGAGGATGAGGAGATGAGAGGATAAGGGGATGTGGGGATGAGGAGATGTGAGGATGAGGAGATTAGATTATATAAGTAAACCAACTTAAACCCTAAGCCATGGAACTCAGCAACTCTCACGCACGTGTACAGTAACCAACCTATACCATCCACAGCACGTCAGCATTCAGTATCAAACAGGAAACAGGAAATGGTTGACTTACCCCCGTTGATGATGTTAGCTGACAGGAAGTGCAGAAG
>NW_019943381.1:183193-199430 GCF_002910315.2 Salvelinus sp. IW2-2015 | reverse complement strand
CCACCTTTCCTCGTTCGCATGGAAATGTGAGCCCACTAATTAGCATGAACATCCACAGAGCCTCTTCAGGGGTGGACGAGGGCATCTCATCTTGTAGAGCAATGACACCTCCCTTGTAGAAATTACTTGACCTTTGTCATAGAGTGGAACTTGGAATACCCTTGGGTTTATGCAAAATATAGCTACATTTACCTGGCTCGACAGATGCATCATGTGCAGGTGTGGAATCAAAATGGTTTGTGGGTATTGGTTTCCTTGCAGGAAGGGCATGAGGGCTTCGAATGTTCTTTCAATGAGAAGGTAAGTACAATCTTATCACATAATAACTACATTTGGGTATGTACTAAGCATCATTTTTTGCCAGTTGGTACCGCTTTCGGTGAAAACTGCTCAGTAAAGAACCTAAAAGTTTGTTATTGTTATATCATATGTCATTATTCCATTTAATCTAGGAACACACCAGCTGGATTTGAAGTATGAAAACAAAACACGGCGAGAGGGCTGTTATCGAATTCTGAAAAGCTTTATCTCGTTATGACTTCCGGCAGGGTCACTTATATATTCTCGGACTAGACCGGGCACTAAGGTGTGTTGTTCCCAAAGAGGCTGCCGTCTGATTGAGTGACGTTTGTGTCCTTTTCAGAATGCAGATAATACAAAACCAGTGCACATCGCCGACCCTGCTCCACTGCTCGTAACAACATATATGCCCACCACAAATCCTCCTGTGACCTTTTCAATGATTTTGTTCTTTCTATAGTTTGCATTGCAACTCGAGGGGGGGGGGGGGGTGATGCATCTTTCACAGTGCAGTTGCATCAAGTTGCTTTGTGAAGCAGAGACTAATGAATTGACTTTTAGAACAAACCGTAGAAATTCACTGACTGTGTAAAACTAGAGGACAGATTCATTGGCTGTGTAAACAAGTTTAGAATCCCATCTCCTAATCATCTCTATTCACAGTAGGAATATGATCAAAAAGAGGACGCCATTTCTACTCCTGGTTGAAGAATGTCCTTTAGGGATTACAATGAGGCACGGCTCTGTTTGAGTCTTAGTTTCTTACACAACTGCTGTTGACAAATGAATCCAGAGAAATGAATCAAAATATCCAGTCACTCCTGGCAGGCGATAGAGAACACACAACTAGCCTATAATATCCAGCAGGTCATTTCTGTTCAATTCACCAACTGACCAATAAAATCTCCTTCATTCAGGTTGAATCAGATTCCGAACCAGGCCTACATTGAACTGAGATGGTATGACTAGACTTACCATGTTATAGTGGCTATACCAGCTGTATAAACTATGTCTAGACTACAGCTGTATAAACTATGTCTAGACTACAGCTGTATAAACTATGTCTAGACTACAGCTGTATAAACCTTAGACTACAGCTGTATAAACTATGTCTAGACTACAGCTGTATAAACTATGTCTAGACTACAGCGTAAAACTATGTCTAGACACAGCTGTATAACTATGTCTAGCTCAGCTGTATACACTATCTCTAGACTACAGTTGTATAACTATCTCTAGACACAGCTGTATAAACTATGTCTAGACTACAGCTATACCAGCTGTATAAACGATGTCTAAACTACAGTTAAATGACTTAACTAAAGAAAGAGCCATCCCTCCTCTCTCTAACCTGGTTTGGGTTTCAGTCAGACTACAATGATGCTTGGCATATAGCCCGGGAATGTGTGGGCTCTGAGATCTCTTTATCTGCTCTCTATGTCTCAGGCAGGCAGTCTTTCTCTGCCTCTCTCTGCTCAGGCAGGCAGTCTTTCTCTGTCTCTCTCTGGCTCATGCAGCAGTCTTTCTCTGTCTCTCTCTGGCTCAGGCAGGCAGTCTTTCTCTGCCTCTCTCTGTCTCAGGCAGGCAGTCTTTCTCGCCTCTCTCTGTCTCAGGCAGGTAGTTTCTCTGCCTCTCTATGTCTCAGGCAGGTAGTCTTTCTCTGCCTCTCTATGTCTCAGGCAGGCAGTCTTTCTCTGCCTCTCTCTTTTCTCAGACGGGATGTCTGGAACTAGCAGGCTCAGTAGTAGAGGGTCTGTCTGAGAGACACTCCTTATCCCGAGGGAGGAGATGAGGAGATGTGGAGATGAGGAGATGTGAGGATGAGGAGATGTGAGGATGAGGAGATGTGAGGATGAGGAGATGTGAGGATGAGGAGATGTGAGGATGAGGAGATGTTGAGATGTGGAGATGTTGAGAGTGAGGATGAGGAGATGTAAGGATGAGGAGATGTGAGGATGAGGGAGATGGAGGATAGGAGATGTGAGGATGAGGAGATGAGAGGATGAGGAGATGTGAGGATGAGGAGATGTGAGGATAGGAGATGTGAGGATGAGAGATGTGAGGATGAGGAGATGTGAGGATGAGGAGATGTTGAGATGTGGAGATGTGGAGATGAGGGATAAGGGTGTGGGATGAGGAGATGAGAGGATGAGGAGATTAGATTATAAAGTAAACCAACTTAAACCCTAAGCCATGGAACTCAGCAACTCTCACGCACGTGTACAGTAACCAACCTATCGCAGACACTGTGCAGCATTCAGTATCAAACAGGAAACAGGAAATGGTTTGACTTACCCCCGTTGATGATGTTAGCTGACAGGAAGTGGCAGCAGGGGAGGGTGGACGTGCTCATGTAGGAGTCGTTGTCCGTCGTCATGGTAACTCTGGACCTCAGGGAGGGGTTGGGAGAATCCGTCGCCATGGTGACACAAGCTTCAGCCTCCTGGACCAAGATACGGGAAACTTGAGATGTGTGTGATATTTCAGAAAGTGTGCTCTCAAACCAGGAGATATGGCTTAGGTTGTCAGTTTCAATAGACTTTAAAAAAAACTTTTATCAGTCTCAAACGGACAGCTTGCATCGAAACATCAACATCAAGTACTAGGTGAGGCCTAACACCGTGTCAACATGTTTTCAGAACGTTTCCAAAAATGTCTCCACAACGTTTCTAAAATGTCTCCACAACGTTTCTAAAATGTCTCCAAACGGTTATTCAGAGCAGTGTCACCTTGAGGACAGAACACAGGTTCACACAGGTCCCAGATCAAAGTTCAAGAGGCAAACAGCAGGGAGGGTCCCCACAGTAGTCAGTCACGTATTTCACTTCCCCATTGAGATGGATGACAGAGGAGAGCAGGGATGATGGTTTCAGCACTGTTTCAGCCTTAAAAATACAGTGGCTCTGGGCTGGGCTGCTTGCCAAAGCAAACGCAAGGAGGTTAGGAGCCAGGGGAGGAGACAGGAGAGACAGTGACCCAGAGACCAAGCAGCACCTGTTGACCAGAGACAGACAGCGTTAGTCAGAGACCTTGAGACTAAACAACCAAACACAAAAATAACAGATTGTATGATTAGGCAGGTATCAAACGAGTCACATGAAATGACCGTGGACTTCAGGAAACAGCAGAGGGAGCACCCCCCTATCCACATCGAAGGGACAGCAGTGGAGAAGGTGGAACGTTTTAAATTCCTCGGCGAACACATCACAGACAAACTGAAATGGTTCACTCACACAGCGCAGCAGCGCCTCTTCAACTTCAGGAGGCTGAAGAAATTCTCTTGTCACCCAAAACCCTGACAAACTTTTACAGATGCACAATGGAGAGCATCCTGTTGGGCTGTATCTCAGCATGGTACGGCAACTGCACCACCCTCAACCGCAAGGCTCTCCAGAGGTGGTACGGTCTGCACAATGCATCACCGGGGGCAAACTACCTGCCCTCCAGGACACCTACAGCACCCGATGTCACAGGAAGGCCAAAAAGATCATCAAGGACAACAACCACCTGAGCACGGCCTGTTCACCCCACTACCATCCAGAAGGCGAGGTCAGTACAGGTGCATCAATGCTGGGTCCGAGAGACTGAAAAACAGCTTCTACTCCAAGGCCATCAGACTGGTAAAAATCCACCACTAACTCAGAGAGGCTGCTGCCTACATTGAGACCCAATCACTGGCCACTAATAAATTGGATCACTAGTCACTTAATACAATGCACTCTAAATAATGCCACTTTAAATGTTACATATCTTACATTACTCATCACATGTACATACGTATTTTATACTATCTACTGCACCTTGCCTATGCCGCTCGTCCATCGCTCATCCATATACTTACATGTACATTTTCTCATTCACCCTTTAGATTTGTGTGTATTAGGTAGTTGTGGGGAATTGTTAGATATTACTGCACTGTCGGAACTAGAAGCACAAGACATTCCCTACACTCACATTAACATCTGTTAACCATGTGATATGTGACCAATAAAATTTGATTTGATTTGAAAGGAAGACAACAGATCAACTAGTTCATGTCAGCTAACGTTTCTTTAGCTACGTTTTTTAGTCTATAGATTTTGTTGCAATGTTTGAGTATCTCAAATATCACATGAATACACATAGACATAGTAAAATGTGTAGAATTCAAGAACATGAGCTCTAAATCTGAAACCTCTCTCCACCAACCAGAGGAATGTGAACAGTTCATCATGAACAGTGCTTGTGCCCATAGAAATAGACGTGGGCGCGGGATGTTCCCCAATGCTGGAAGGGGGCCTGAGTGAAACAGTTTGGGAACCCCTGATTTAGCAGACACTCTTATCCAGAGCGACCTCCAGTTAATGCATTCATGTTAAGATAGCTAGGTGAGACAACCACATAAAACAGTCATAGTCAGTACATTCATGTTAAGATAGCTAGGTGAGACAACCACATAAAACAGTCATAGTCAGTACATTCATGTTAAGATAGCTAGGTGAGACAACCACATTAAACAGTCATAGTCAGTACATCATGTTAAGATAGCGAGGTGAGACAACCACATTAAACAGTCATAGTCAGTACATTTATGTTAAGATAGCTAGGTGAGACAACCACATTAAACAGTCATAGTCAGTACATTCATGTTAAGATAGCTAGGTGAGACAACCACATTAAACAGTCATAGTCAGTACATTCATGTTAAGATAGCGAGTGAGACAACCACATTAAAACAGTCATAGTCAGTACATTCATGTTAAGATAGCTAGGTGAGACAACCACATAAAACAGTACAGTGCATTGGGAAAGTTTTCAGACCCCTTGACTTTTTCCACATTTTGTTACGTTACAGCCTTATTCTAAAACRGATTAAATTGTATTTTTCCCTCATCAAGTTGGGCTCCCGAGTGGCGCAGCGATCTAAGGTACTGCATCTCAGTGTTAGAGGTGTCACTACAGACACCCTGGTTCGAATCCAGGCTGTTTCACAACCGGCCGTGATTGAACCAGCGTCGTCCGCGTTTGGCCGGTGTAGGCCGTCATTATAAATAATAATTTGTTCTTAACTGACTTGCCTAGTTAAATAAAGGTGACAGAAAAATGTATAATCAATCTACTGTACACACAATACCCCATAATGACAAAAAAATGTTTTTTTTTAACCTTTTTGCAAATGTATATAAAAAAAGAAAACTGAAATATCACATTTACATCGTTATTCAGACCATTTACTCTGTACTTTGTTGAAGCACTTTTGGCAGCGATTACAGCATTGCGTCTTCTTGGGTATGACGCTACAAGCTTGGCACACCTGTATTTGGGGAGTTTCTCCCATTCTTCACTGCAGATCCTCTCAAGCACTGTCTGGTTGGATGGGGAGCGTCGCTGCACAGCTATTTTCAGGTCTCTCCAGAGATGTTTGATCGGGTTTAAGTCCAGGCTCTGGCTGGACCACTCAAGGTCATTCAGAGACTTGTCCCAAAGCCACTCCTGCATTGGTCTTGGCTGTGTGCTTGCTTAGGGTTGATGTCCTGTTGGAAGGTGAACCTTCGTCCCAGTCTRAGGTCCTGAGCGYCTTGGAGCAGGTTTTCATCAAGGATCTCTCTGTACTTTGCTCCATTCATCTTTCCCTCGATCCTGACTAGTCTCTTAGTTCCTCCCACAGAAAAACATCCCCACAGCATGATGCTGCCACCACCATGCTTCACCATAGGGATGGTGCCAGGTTTCCTCACGACGTGACGCTTGGCATTCAGGCCAAAGAGTTCAATCTTAGTTTCATCAGACCAGAGAATCTTGTTTCTTATGGTCTGAGAGTCTTTAGGTGCCTTTTGGCAAACTCAATGCGGGCTGTCATGTGCCTTTTACTGAGGAGTGTCTCCTGTCTGTGAACTGCTACATAGGCCTGATAGTTGGGTGGTGCAGAGATGGGTGTCTCCTTCTGGGATGTTTTTCATCTCACGAGGAATCTGGAGCGCTGATTCAAGAGTGAGAGCCTCAGTTTCTTGGTCATCCTCCTGACAATGGCTCTTGCTTCCCTAATTGCTCGAGTATGGATTTGTAGGCCAGCTCTAGGGAAGAGTCTTGGTGGATCAAATCTTCTTACATTTTAAGAATGGATGGATGCACACTGTGTTCTTGGGGACTGTGTAGGATACAAGTATCTGTTGTGTATCTGTGTATTTCTGTTTCTCTCCTTCTCCCCTACTCAAAGGTGACAAATCAACATTCCCCAATCAGTCATCAATCAGTCGCTAATTAGGAAGCACCTGCTTCCTTTTTCTCCTACCCAATCACAGTCCCTTTCCCTTGGTTTAAAAACCCTGTGTCAGTTGTGTTCTCTAAGCTCAATTCTCTTTGTCATGCTCTGTCTGTAGATCTCTTTGTTTGGTTTGCACTACATGTCACTTTGGTCCCCTGTTAGGTATTGGTTTTTGTTATGGTGTTTAGAGTGTTTGTGTTTGATAGGGGGTAACCAGACAGGGTCCCCATGGGCATACACTACCGTAGGGTAACTTTTGTTAAGTACACTAGTTAGAACGGGTGACACCCACTGTTATTTTTTGGTTAGTTAGTTATCTGTTGTTGAAGTAGGCTAAGTCTAGCTTAGGGTGTTGTGATGGGGTATGGTGGATATTTGTTCATTTCCTGGGTTTTAGCATGCATGTTGATTTCGCTCTAAGTCATTTCCAAATTACATAGTTGATTTGTTGGTGGTGGGTGGTTTTGATAATTATATATGTTTTGATGTTTGAGCGGTAGGATTATTAGTTTGTATGCGAAGTTGGTGTGTTGTTTGATGTGACTGTTTTTGAGAGTCTTGATTGATAATTGAGTTTGCCTTTGCGTTTGGTATACTGGTGTCCCATTAATCAGTCTTCCCATATAGATTGGGCATAAGGATAATTTCGTGTTGTAAAACGGGGGACTGTAACTTGTCCGCAAAGATAATTGTATTTGAATTTTGGGATATTATTTGAGTAAAGAGATTTCCTTATGTTGTGCGGTCGTAATGATAGGTTCTTTTTGTTCGTTGGTATAGCTGGTCGTGTAGAGGTTATGCTTTGATGAGTGGATCGTTATTGATTTGTGGGTCTGTTTTTGTGCTCTGATAGGCACTGGCCTTACTTTTGTCTCAATTGTTGGGTTGCTTTGTTTTATTAGGATTGATTTTTGATCTTGGTGGTTGTCGCTTTTCCAATGATTTTTCCATTGCGTTGCTGAAGTTTAGGTGCATATTAGTGGGAGCTCCTTAAGTTGTGAAAACGATTAAGGAATGATTATGAGACAGGATGCAATTGAGCTCATATTTGTGGAGATCATAGGCAAAATGGGTTGAATATTTATAAATTGAGTATTTGTATTATTTTGTAAATAAATTTGCTAAGAGGTTGTGAACCTGGTGTTATGGGGTATTGTGATTGTTTATTTAGGGGTGATTGTGTGTAGATTGAGGACTATTTTTATTTTTTATTTAGTTCCAAATTTTTTAGGATAATAGGGTGTATCGTAAGCAAGGATGTTCAGGGGATTGAATGACTTTCTGGATACTGTCAAGTAAGTGTTTCATATTTGGCAGATATTCAGAAAGTCAAGTTTGGAAAAGACGTAAGAAGAAGAAGCGTACGGGCAGAATTTTAGCTTGAACATGAGTATTACACTGAGCACTGGTGCAGGATGTACTCTTAAAGGGCTGATATGTGTGAGCGACTTGTGAATATTAGTAGTCTAGGGACTGTGTTGGAGACGATCTTGTTGTGTCTGTGGTGAAGAAGTGTATAGTTTTTTTAGTAGTCTGTCGGTCTGATTATTGAGGGCTAATGGTTTGGAGGATAAAGTTTAGACTGGCTGAAACTGAAGTCTTAGCTGTGATATGATCAAGTTTCTATGGACTTGCTCGTTTTTCGCGGATAGTAACTATGTTGATTGGTGTAACTTTTCTTAGTTATGACGGTTGTTCGGTGCATGGGGTGGCATTGTGACAGATATCAATAGTTTTAGTATCATGCTCGTAGGTTTGCATGGACACTGATATTTTTGATCATGACTGGTTTTAGGCTTGCTTTGTTGTGTGGCGGACACTGTGAATATCGTTGGGGATTAGTAGCTGCTGGTGAGACCTCGATGAATATCAGTTGGTATATTGGTGCTTGCGTCTGTGGCTATACTTGTTGTGATAGCAGTTGGAATATGGCTTGTCGAGAAGTGTCATGGTGAGTATTCAAAGTTTGAAGACTGCGACGTGCGGATGTCCATAATGTGGAATTAATCGTTTTAGTGACTTGGCTCGTGGTGACCATGGTTGAGTAGTATCTAGTGTAGTATCTGTTTTCGTGTTGTAGCATGTGGATCTAGTTTATGCCTGGTTGTGCTGGGTTGGGATACAGGTAGATTGATTCATGTGCATTATGGACATGTCGTTCAAGTTATTGTGATGCGAGGTGTGTGAATAGGGTGGAGTTTTTTTTTGTTCAGGTTAGTGAAGGTATCTGGTGTGAATTGACGTTCTGATGGCTGGTTTCGTGGAAGTCTGACCTTGGAATATCTAGGTTTAGAATGGTCGTTCTAGGGAGCTGGTGGATATTCTATTGTGAGACGGTATTGATGATCAATGTGTTTGTTGATATTTTAGCTGTTATTTGTTTAGACTCTGTCGCGGTGGAGCGATTGGTTAGGAGTAATCTGTTTGCAGACTGCTTTCAATGGACGCTTATGTGTGACTACTTGTTGGATTATAGACTGCTTCTAAGTGAAAACGTTGTATGTGTGGATATCAGTGTCGTAAGACCTGTGTTTTGATACTGGTTGGTGATAGAGTATAGAGTTTTACTTGTCGTCGGATGTCGATAGTTTTATGTTAGTGATGTGTTTGTTGTTGTTTCTTTTTCGCTGTTGGTTACCTACTTGCGGTGCTGGATAATGTAGGTTTTGGTGGACTGCTCTTCGTGGGGTAATGTTGATATTGTCATTCTTTATAGACGTTGCGTGGAATCTGTTATACCTGGTGTAATTATCAATGTTTATGACTGCTCGCTCGGGTTCGTGGATTGGTATAATTATAATACTATTTTGGTAGTGTAATGTTAGATGATTGTTGGATGAATTGCGTGTGGAACCATAGTGAATATAGTTTTAGACTTGCTCGGGAACTGTGGTAATTATCAGTTGTAGACTGCTCGTGGTAGCCGACTGTGGAATACATTTTAAACTGTCGTAGGAGAAATGTGAATATAGTTTAGCTGTCTCGTGGATGCCATGTGAATAATAGTTGAGATCCTGCTCGGTGGAGCCGACTGGTGAATATCAGGTGTTAGAGCTGCTCCGTGGAGCCACTGTGAATGTCATTTTAGACGGTTCGTGAACCATACTGTTGAATATAGTTTAGACTGCTTCGTGGAACCACGTGAATCTCAGTTTAGACTGCTTCGGTGGACACTGTGGAATATCAGGTAAGACTGTCGTGACACTGTTGAATATCAGTGTTAGACTGGTGTGGGAGCCACTTGTGGAATACATTTAGAGCATGCTCGTGGAGCGCATGTGAATATCAGTTTAGACTCATCGTGGGAGCACTTGTGAATAGCAGTTTGACTGCTCGTGGAGCCACTGGATGAATACAGTAGACTTGTCGGTGGAGCATGTGATATCAGTTTAAGGACTTGGCTGGTTGGAGCATGGTGATGATCGGTTTTGACTGCTACGTGTGGGACCATGTGGAATAGGTAGTTTAGATGGCTCGTCGGAAAATGGGTGATATTAGTTTTAGGACTGGCTCTGGCACTGGGGGTGTCGAGGTTATTTATTTATGGACTGCTTCTGTGGGGATATGGGGTGTGAAATCAGGGTATTCTGAGACTGTGTCTTAGTAGTTGGAGCCATCTGGATCCAGTGTATCAGTATGGCTTGTAGGTGGAAGGCTAGAATTGGGATGATATTTTAATATTGTTAGAATCATCTGCTGTGGGTGGTATGCTACCTGTGAATTTTTTCTGATGGTTGTTCACTGTCTTTGGGATATGTAGGAATGGTGGACAGTGGTACTGGACGTGTGGGTGTATGTATCAGTTTAGACTGCGTCGTGGAAGCCACTGTTTTGTGAATTATGTCAGGATTGAGGACTGACGTTTGGATGTCCTGTGTATATGAGTGGTTAGGAATCCCTGCCGTGGAGCAAATGTGATTACACCAGGATGTTTCTGTTAAGACTCTGCTGCGTTTTTGGTGGCGCTCTTGTGATATTATCGAGTTGTTGTTAGTTACTGGCTCTTTGGGATATTCGTATTGTGAGTCTTAGTTTTTAGAGACGGTAGCGTGGTTGCTGGTTTGTGAAGGCCACATGTTGTGAGCTTATTGGCAGTTATGAAGACTGTGTATTCGTGAGTTAATCATGCATGATATTGTTCTTAGGTTTCGATGTTAGCTTTCTGTTTTTTTTTGGTGTGGAGACCGATCTTTAGGGTGTTAAGTGATTTGAGTGACATGTTTTTCCGGGTGGTATGCATACTTTGGGTGTATATCAGGCTTTAATAGGCTGCTCGTGGACTGGTGGTATAAATAGTTTATACTGCTTCGTGGACACTGCCCCCCACTGGAATATCGATGTTAGACTGCTCGTGGAGCCAGACTGTGATAGTCAGATTTAGGACTGTCGGGAATGTGAATAACAGTTTTAGACTGGATTCGTGGGCCACTGGTGCGTAAAGTTTAGGACTGCTCGTGGAACCCACTGTGAATTGAGTTTTAGGCTGTCTACGTGACCACTTGAATATCAGTGTTAGAAGTACGGTGGAACCTACATGGTGAATATCAGTTTAGCATGTTCTGGTGTGAGATGATCTTTACTTTTCGTTGAAGTATGTAAGTCATGTTTTTAGATTGGTTTGTGTTGCTACTGTGATATATTCAGGGTCGATTTGGTAGACTGCGTCGTTTGGGCGTTGACAATTGGCTGGTAATGAGATAGTTTAGATCTTTTGCTCTGTGGGAGCATATGATGTGAATAGGTGTAGTTGGTGAGCTGTGCGTTTGAGTTTTTCGCCACGTTTGTGATAAGTGTGTTAGGTTCATTAGGGGACTGTTGGTGCGTGCGGAGCCTTGCCTTGTTGTGCAGTATCGAGTTTTCTATAGACGGTGCTCCTGTGGTGGACCCAGGGTAAGTGTGAGATATCAAGTTTTTTAGACTGCTCGGCCGTGGAGCCATACTTGTGTGAACTATGTCAGGTTATTATACTGCTCCGTTGGAGCACGTTGTTATTTTGTGAATAGATTTCATGGTGTTATGTATGCTTTTGTTCGTCTTGTGGGCCACTTGTGGATATACTTCAGTTTAGCCTGTCTGGTCGGGAGACACTGGTGCGGAAGATTTCAAGTTTTTAGACTGCTACGTGGAAACGGTGAAGTATCAGTAGACTGCTTCGTGGAGCACGGAATTCGTTCGAATGATCACCACTTTTAGACTGCTCGTGGACACTGTGATATTCAGTTTAGACTGCTCGGGAGCCACTGTGAATATCAGTTTAGATGCTCGTGGAAGCACTGGGAATATCAGTTTAGACTGCTGTGGAGCACTGTGAATATAGTTTGTATGACTGCTCGTGGAGCACATGTGAATATTCAGTTTAGACTGCTCGTGGAGCCACTGTGAATATCAGTTTAGACTGCTCGTGGAGCCACTGTGAATATCAGTTTAGACTGCTCGGTGGACACTGTGAAATCTTAGTTTAGACTGCTCGTGGAGCCACTGTGAATATTCAGTTTATGACTGCTCTGGGAGCCACTGTGAAATACTATTTTAGATGCTGTGAGCCATGAATTAGTTTTGCTGCTCGTGAGCCACTGTGAAATCAGTTTAGACTGCTCGTGGAGCCATTGTGAATATCAGTTTAGACTGCTGCGTGGAGCCACTGTGAATATCAGTTTAGACTGCTCGTGGAGCCACTGTGAATATAAGTTTAGACTGCTCGTGGAGCCACTGTGAATATCAGTTTAGACTGCTCGTGGACACTGGTGAATATCAGTTTAGACTGCTCGTGGAGCAACTGTGAATATCATAGTTTAGACTGCTCTGTGGAGCACTGTGAATATCAGTTTAAGACTGCTCGTGGAGACCTGTGAATATCAGTTTAGACTGCTCGTGGAGCCACTGTGAAATAGTTTTAGACTGCTCGTGGACCACTGTGAATAATCAGTTTAGACTGCTACTGATAGGTTTGACTGCTCTGACCACTGTGAATATCAGTTTAGACTGCTCGTGGCAGCCACTGTGTAATTCAGTTTAGATCGTGTGGACACTGATAGTATTAGACTGCTCGTGAGCCACTGTGAATATCAGTTTAGACTGCTCGTGGAGCCATGGTGATATCAGTTTAGACTGCTCGTGGAGCCACTGTGAAATATCAGTTTAGACTGTCGTGGAGCCACTGTGAATATCAGTTTAGACTGCGTCGGTAAGTACTGAATCATAGCGTCTGAGCTGTGAATATCAGTTTAGACTGCTCGTGGAGCCATTGAATATCAGTTTAGACTGCTCGTGGAGCCACTGTGAATATCAGTTAGACTGCTCGTGGAGCCACTGTGAATATCAGTTTGACTGCTCGTTGGAACGTCATCTGATGGAATATCAGTTTGAACTGCTCGTGAGCCACTGAGAATATCAGTTTAGACTGCTCGTGGAACCACTGTGAATATCAGTTTAGACTGCTCGTGGAACCTGTGAATACAGTTTAGACTGCTCGTGGAACCACTGCTGATATTCAGTTTAGACTGCTCGTGGAACACTGTTGAATATCGAGTTATGATCTGCTCAGTGGGAGACCACTTGAGCTCCTTTTGGGAAAAGGTACCCTCAAAATGAGCTTGTAAACTCAAATCATACGCCATGCCGCAAATCTAATTTAGTGTTGTGGCATAAGCTTTCAAGTTATTCATGACACGTGATTTGGCCAAACAGAATACCTACACATGGAAGCGAATTCAATTAAAGCTAACTGCGAAATACCTCATAGGTTATTTTGATACATATCTGGATGCTTGTCATTGAACGGATAGATAGATAACACTAATAGACAGACAGACACAGTCCGGCAGATTGAGAGCGAGGAAGAAAGAGTGCAAAAGACTATGTCCTAACAGGCTGCAAGAAATCAATCTCGATTTCCTCATAAGTTCAGATGTAATGAAACCGAGGATAAAGAAGATTGAATTTCATCCTAGTAAAACAGGTAAAAATACCTTTCATCTTCAATAAAACAGTCACTGTTTTTGGGGGGGGGGGGCCAATCTCTATCTCTAGTCTGAGAGGAGATCTGTGTTATCTTCAAGCGGGCACCAGTTTGAGACACCTATTAGAACAACAGGTGTTCTGTAGAACCATACAGGGTTCTTGGGTTTGTTCCCATAGGGGAAGCCTTTTTGGTGTAGGGTTCTTCAAAGAATYCCCTGTATAAGGTTCTCCCTAGAACCATCTGTGAACGGTTCCACCAGCCTTTAAAATAAAATTATTTATGACATTACATACGCTGAGTATACCAAACATTAGGAACACCTCATATTGAGTAACGCACCCCGTTTTGTGCACTCATTGTAGATCATAAGGCCTTTCTTTGAGGACCTAGTTATATCCTAACACAGTGGTGTTAGGAAACTMCTGGTTTACAGGCCACATCAGGCCCGCAAGTCACATTATGCTGGCTTGTAAAGTGATGTGTAATTCCGATTGGAATCTAGACAGAATTAGGATATCCAACAAGTGGAATTGTTAATCACGCGTAGCCTGCATTCAGAATGACTGCCAGGGTAGGGAAGATTGAATACTGAGACTACCTCAAACATCTAAACTGGAACAACCATCTCAGTAATGGGTGCAATAAATCCTATTACTAACAGATTGGATTTGTTGAGAAAACTATGTTATTTATCTTTGTGTAGTATAAAAATCGATCAACCAATCAATGCCAATCAATGTCTCACCATCAGCACCGGCCTGTACCCTAAGCTCTCTCCTGGCCCCTTACACTAAGTCTGAATTTGTCCTGTTAGGTGACCTAAACTGGGACATGCTTAAACCACCTGACCAAGTCTTAAAACAATGGGACTCCCTAAATCTCTCAGATTATTACCAATCCCACAAGGTATGACTCCAAACACCCAGAAAATGCTACTCTCCTTGATGTTATCCTCACAAATAATCCTGATCGGTATCAGTCTGGTGTTGTCTGTAATGACCTTTGCGATCACTGTTTTACAGCTTGTGTTCATAATGGCTGCTCAGTGAAAAGACCTGTCCTGATTTGTTACAGCCATCCCTCCCTCTCTAACCTGGTTTGGGTTTCTGTTACAGCCATCTATCTAACCTGGTTTGGGTTTCTGTTACAACCATCTATCTAACCTGGTTTGGGTTTCTGTTACAACCATCTATCTAACCTGGTTTGGGTTTCTGTTACAGCCATCTATCTAACCTGGTTTGGGTTTCTGTTACAGCCATCTATCTAACCTGGTTTGGGTTTCTGTTACAACCATCTATCTAACCTGGTGTGGGTTTCTGTTACAGCCATCCCTCTAACCTGGTGTGGGTTTCTGTTACAGCCATCCCTCTAACCTGGTGTGGGTTTCTGTTACAGCCATCCCTCTAACCTGGTGTACGTTTCTGTTACAACCATCCCTCTAACCTGGTTTGGGTTTCAAGACATTTGAGGCTGTATTATATCTACATATCAGATTGTAGGCCTCAAATCTTAAAATCACCTGAGCTGATACGAGCTGAAGTAACTTAATGCACAAATACACAACAGCCCGTTCCAACAGCCCGTTCCAACAGCCCGTTCCAACACAACACCTCGACTCTGCTAGCTACCTTTGCCGTTTACCTACCTTTTTAACGTTGCTAGCTTCCGCGCCACATTCATCAAACTAATCCAACCATGGAGACCATGGGTTCACTGGTTTACAGTGAATACTGTTACTCCTCGACCAGAAAGTCCTTCCTTAAGCTGCTCAGTACTGCGCTGTCTGTCAAGAGAGACTGTTGTAATACGACTGCTTCCAGGTGTAGTGAACAATGTGACGGTGGGGGGTTAGACTCAGGGGTTGGCTGGCTGGTGAGCTGAGACGTGTTCAGGCCGGGGCACGTTTGTTTGCACTCACACACACTGGCGTGAGCACCCCACACACACATGCGCGTGCGAGCAGCGCACACACACAATTACCTGAGTCCAGGTGTCTGTGGCACATAAGTCTGTGTGTGTGTGTGTGTGTGTTGCACACGTGGGCGTGTGTTTTGTGTGCGTTGGGAAGGGGAAAATACCACTCACCCCACCCACGAAGGGGCTCTTGCCAGGAGTATGACACAACTTTCTATGGGAGAGGTCTCTCTCTCTCTCAATACACACACATTCTCATAGTCTCGCTGTCTCACACACAGACCAAAGATTTGACCACTGCCTTGAGTGTTTACTATCGTGCCTTGTAGTTTTACTATCTGCCCATGTAGTGTTTTACTATCTGCCTGTAGTGTGTTACTATTGCCAGTGTTTTGCCTGGTAGTGCTTTACTATCTGGCCTGTAGTGTTTACTTGACTCGTTGTTAACCTAGTGTGCATTGCAGTAATTTCCTATGTTAAATCTGAGAAACAGTTTTACGTAGTTGGAGAAAGTGAAAGAAAGTGGCATGTGTTATGCACCGTTTGCCACGCAGTTGTGTAAACAGCATGTAATGGAGAATACACACAACATGCACACCAGCACAGCACACACCACACACACACCCAACTAGATATCCAGATGGTTACTCCTGTAGACGCTTCCCTTGGTGAGCTCTCTCTCTGTCTCTCAGTGGAAGCACAATAGTCACACCACGACCAAGAAGGAAGGTATCGCTGTTGTCGTGTACAATGAGTATGTGAACCAAACATAGATTGTGCAGAGAGAGCCCAAGAGACAGCCAATGAATCTCTCTCTG
>NW_019943381.1:148705-182955 GCF_002910315.2 Salvelinus sp. IW2-2015 | reverse complement strand
ATAGTAAACACTACAGGCAGATAGTAAACACTACAGACATTTACATTTACATTTAAGTCATTTAGCAGACGCTCTTATCCAGAGCGACTTACAGGCAGATAGTAAACACTACAGGCTGATAGTAAACACTACAGGCTGATAGTAAACACTACAGGCTGATACAGAAAGAAAATCCACAATAGGGGTTTCTTCAAAGTCCAAGTTAAGACTCAGGCTCACATGGTCTATTTAGACACGGCTTTAGGCTTCTGTGTCTCCAAATTGTGTACATGATGTTTCGTAATCTGATATTATTGTTAGATATTGTTATTTGTTAGCATTATTATTCACATCACAAAATGTAGAATGAACAACCAAAAGTTAGTCACACAGGCCGCTAATTGTTCCTCCAGAGACAAGGAGTTGCAAGTGTAACAGTTTAGCTTCAGTCCCTCTTCTCGCCCCTACCTGGGCTCGAACCAGGGACTCTCTGCACACAGACAACAGCCACCCTCGAAGCATCGTTACCCATCGCGCCACAAAAGCCACGGTCCTTGCAGAGCAAGGGGAACAACTACTTCAAGGTCTCAGAGCGAGTGACGTCACCGATTTAAACGCTATTAGCGCGCACCACCGCTAACTAGCTAGCCATTTCACATTGGTTACATTAGGTTGGTGTTATACATTATACCAGTAAATCAATCATTTTTTTGCATTGTGTTGTRACCGCGCCAAAAGCCTTTCTTTCAAATGTTCCTAATGCCGAATATATTAAATCCAGAATCCTTAGTTGCTAAATACATTTTGGGACTTATAAATTAACGATATACTGTACATCCATAAATATAACTTATAAATGACTCATGAGCTTTGTTCAACTGTCGTCCCCCATCAGAACCCAAAATATAAGSTTGTTTTAAATGTAAACAAACACTGTATATCCTCAAAATATGGTTAAGATTATACATATGACATCATGGCTGGTCAGTTCTTGCATCCATAGCTCTGTCTATGAATTTGASAGTGTTTACATTTCTCCAGGCCMAAACAGGGGCGGGGATGTSTCTTTGTTATKGTTCCAATTAAGGATTCTAGCTTTAACTGTGACCAAAGAGGCATTGGCGGCCACCAACTGGTTGGGTAACACCCATTAGTTGGGAATCACTGTCTTTAAACTGAAAAGGGACAAATCCTAAATTCCACTCAAGTAAAATGTTCACTTAGCCATGCATTGATGTCAGTGGGAGASTAAGTGAACATTTGACTTAAGTGGAAGGTAGGATTCGCACCTTAATGACGACCAATTGCACAGAACCCAGCGTCTTCTCATCGGCCTCACGGGGAACATGAAGCAGTCCGGTAGCAGTACCACATCAGTACAATGTTTCCTGGCACACAGAACACACACATTTGGAGATGACAGCGCTGGAACGGGTGTTTCCTCACTAAATACACAGGTTTACTCAGATTCTTTGGTTTTCTAGCACATCCCCTTGTAGCCTGCGGCGTCACCAGRCTAACTCTGACTAACTCTGTACAGCACAGAAGAGCAACACAAGTTGACACTGGTTACTGTATAAACAACGAGGGTCTGTTCACAGGAGAAACCAGACCCCTGAACTTGGATTGGAGTATTCCTGTTCAGTTGTACCCCCCCACCTCTATGCAGAGGTTTAAATAGTTGTTTTTCCTTCTCATCTCCCAGGTGTTGAGTGTTKAATTTCAGTGCCAGCCAGAAAATCCCCTCTAAAAACCTCAAAAGGGGTGAAAACCTACACCGCATTGAACAAAGGCAGCAACAACAAAAAAATGACACAAAGAATTTCTAACCTGCTCTTCCAATCAAATAGGGCTGTTGTTAAAGGCTGTTACGGTTATGACACTGTACAGTCCCGGTAGTTGACTTTCACTGGGCTTGTTTGGATGGTGCCTGGCTTTACAAGCCACTACAGAGAGTCTAAGCACACAACACACACCTGAGTACATGGAAGATTATCTCACCAATAAGAAGACAATCCCTGCTGGATAGTAAAAGGCCCAGTGCAGTCAAAAAACATAATTTCCTGTGTTTTATATATATTTCCACACTATGAGGTTTGGAACAATTCTGTGAAAATGATGATAATGATGATAATGACCGTTTAATGTCAGAGCTGTTTGAAAAGACCGCCTGAAATTTCAGCCTGTTTATGTGGGAGGAGTTTTGGCCTGTCTGGCGACATCCCCAGGCGGTATAAGTTAATAGACCAATAACAAAGAGTGTTTCAAAGCTCTCTGCTAAAAACAGATCGTTTTCAGGTGACATCTCTCTCTCATTAGGCTCATCCAATTACACCCACCACTCAGACCACTCCCAGACAGTCCTAGCTAAATTATTGCTTGAGAAATTGCTCTTTGCTAAGAAGTTACACTATTTTTGTTTCTTTTTGGCCATTTTAATTTAAAACAAATCACAGTAAGGTACTTAATTGTTACCCAGAAATGATTTGATATTGATWTWTTTTTTTTWACGGCTGCATTGGACACCTTCGGGGCCGGCAACAACATGGATTTCCCTGGTGATACTACAATAGTACCTTACTGAGAGGAAAACAGCAACGCTAGGACACAGGTCTAGCCTCGATGTTGGTGTGCTTTAGTGTGTAACGTTCGGTGAAATACCCCAATTGGACAGCTTCAAAAAGTCTTACCACACACACACACCTCGTAAAATAACTACCACACACACACACCTCCGTAAAACAACTCCCATACACACCTCGTTAAAACATACTACCACACACACACACACCTCAGTCAAACAACTACCACACACAACCAGCTCCGAACAAACTACCACACACACACACCTCCTAAAACAACATACCACACCACGACACCTCCCGTAAAACAACTACCACACACACAACCTTGTAAAACAACTACCCACACACAAGACTCCAGTAAAACAAGCCTATCACACACACACAATCCTCGTAAAACAACTACCGACATAACCATCGTAAAAACAACTATGCACACACACCCACCATCGTAAAACAACTAATCACGACACACCTTCGTAACACAACTATACACAACCTCGTAAAACAACGAGGACACACCTCGTAAAAGCACTCACACACACACACCGTCCGTAAAACGAAACCACACACCTCCGTAAAACAACTACCACAACACCTCCGTAAAACAACTTACCACACACCTCCGTAAAACAACTACCACACACAGTCACACACACACAGTAATAGCGTACACTCCTCACTCCAACAGCAGGGAATTAATGATGTCATTTCAAAAAGCTTTGTCCACAGTGGGTTTTCACACTGGGATGCCTCAACTCAGACAAGACATTTGAGGGCAAAGAACCGGGTTTGGTAGGGGAGTACCGGTGAACTCTCTCCAAGCAAACAAAGAAAGAACTCTTGTAGAATGAGAGATAAAGAACTCTTGTAGAATGAGAGATAAAGAACTCTTGTAGAATGAGAGATAAAGAACTCTTGTAGAATGAGAGATTAGTTCCGATTCATTTGCATCTTTTTCTGTTTTGTATCGTCATGAGCTGTGACCAAGATTTAGATCAAGATGGAAATTTAACAAGGCTACTGGTAAGAATACTTCCCTAGCTGAAGTTGTTCAATAGCACGTGCTCTTTTGAGGCGACTACATTGCAGACAATATTCGACTACTTCATAATTTGAGAAGAAAAAATATATTTCAGGGTAGGAGTATGTTATTCTCTGATATCATGAGTAGAAAAATCAAGAGTAGCCTATTTATCACAATGGATTGATACATATGTTATGCTAAGTGAAGCAGAAGAACCACACACACACACACACACACACACACACACAAACTGTTAACACAGTGGTGTGTCTGAGAAGGAACTCTCCTGCGGCCTTGTTTCCAAGTCAGATGTAGTTTTCCTCTACATTTGGAGCAACAGACATGCAACGACGTGCAGGGCGCCGTGGCAGGGCGCCGTGGCTGGAAAGGTCAAACTCTAAAAAGAATAGTATAATATCAAAATATCATACATTGTTAGAGGAAAATATAGAAATTACAGGCTAGAAAAGGTCAGTCCAGAAATATATTTCTTACATATGAAGGTATAGCATTTTCTTGGTTTATTATTGGTTAATATTCCGTTGGCATCATCAAAGGGACATCAAGTGTCTTTAACACGTGTGTAAATGGTATATTATGTTGTAGCTTTCTGTGATTTTCATTCTACATAGAAATATGTTTTACAATTATGCCATTATAACTACTACTTGCTCTTTTGTTCCTGTAGTTCACAGTACTTCTACGGTAATTATGAATGTTCCCACAGGCTTATCCTAGCCTTAACCATGCTCACACCACACACGAGATACACACACACACACAATGGCACACACACAGACACACAGAGAGAGAGAGACACAGACACACACACTCTGTGATGTAAATTCATTAAGCCTTCCTAAGGGGGCCAAGTTCTGCTGGAACTGCCTAAGGAGAGAATGTCTGTCTGGGCATGGCCATATCCCCTTATGACACTTTGAGACGTTGTTCCTGTAAAAGACATCACAACCAGCCTGGCTGATTCGGAAAGCCACGCGTCTGTTTAACACTTGAAACACAAGTAGGTCAGTAATGCATGTCTGCCACAGCGGCTGAGAGAAAGAGACTACTCAACACCTAATGGACGTGTGCCAGACGTGCCACCAGAGGTCTTTTCACAGTCCCCAACTCCAGAACAAATTCAAGAAAGCGTACATTATTATATAGTGCCATTATTGCATGGAGCTCTATTACATCTAATATTGCTCAAATAAACAGCAAACCTAGTTTAAAAAAAACAGATAAAGCAACACCTCTTGGCACAACGCCTCTCCCCTATATGACCAGGATAGTTTGTGTGTATGTATTGATATGTAGGCTATTTGACTTAGATAGTTTGTGTGTATGTATTGATATGTAGGCTATATGACCTAGATAGTTTGTGTGTATGTATTGATATGTAAGCTACGTGTGCCTTTAAAAAAAAGTTGATGTAGTCCTGTCCTTGAGCTGTTATCTATTAATGTTCTGTATTATGTTTCATGTGGATCCCAGGAAGAGTAGCTGCTGTTTTTACAACAGCTAAATTGGGGATCCTAATAAAATACCAATACCAAGTGTCTGTTAAGCAATTCATGACTGTATGCATCCTAACCAGATGTCACCTGAGGTCATTAAGGAAACTATTGTACCAAGCTGCTGTTCTCTCTCTTCGGCAGGTGCAGCTGGCTCCAACGCTTCCTTCCTCGTTGTGTTGTTTGGGGTCTCCTGACGATCCTGTGCTTTGCAAATAAAGATCAATGACTCACGCAGCAGTCAACAGCAAACCTCCAAGGGGMTCAATCACTACAACTCTACTCACTGATATTCTACTATTCTATGTACTTACAAAGAGCTTCAGTTGGATACAAGCTGGAATTCTGTGTGGTTTTGATGGGCATGGCGCCATGGGATGAGAGGCAACACTGAAGTGGGACAGGTTTTAGACTAGTCCTTTATCTGGTTGCGTGTGGTAATGTTAGTSTTCAGTAGCCAAGTCAAACTTCCAATGAATTAAGTGCAGTGAATGCCAAGCTGATAAAACCAACAGAGGAAATTCTGACATGACTTACCTTTGCAGGCTACTCAGGCACCTGAGAATCGCCCGGTGGAACTTCAGTGGTTTAGTCCCATCCTGTGCTCTCAACAAGCAGTGTGCTCTCCCTGCACCATCTAGCCTCCATCTGTAAGAAATCACAAGTATCTCACAACTTTACGGGCAGGGGAAAACGCCAGCAGCTCCTCCTTAATTGTAAACACACAGTCCACTTCCTTGTCTGCAGCTGCTTGTAAGTAAACTATTCCCCCCTACTCATACTGTCCAAGTGTTGGTCTAGCTCTCCTTGTTGAGAGAGGCTATCTGCCCACTGCACTGCAGGACAGACAAGGTGTTCAGCACCTAGCAAAACACCTTCAGCTTGGTTCAGGAAACKGAATTAAAAGGGGACAAAGAAACTGGTTCTGCAATTTACAAACAGGCAGGAAGAATAAGCACTATSAATCCAGCTAGGAAAAATGCCCCAGCTGTGRAAGCTTAGGGAGGGACATTTCTGTCAACAAACAAAAAAGGAGAAATAAAGGATGTGTACAAATCATGAATGAATTCATGTATTCAATGGAGGAAAAAATGTCTAACAATGGTGACATTTTCAGATACCAATAAATTAGCTTGGGATTTAAGCTAATCAAATTTGCTGTTCATATTTTGATACAATATAATACAAAATATTCAACATACGGAAATAAAACAGCTGTATCTCTATGCATTGTAAACCACAGCCCTACAGTGAAGCGTGGTGGCAGCAAATCATTCTCAACCCAATGAGATAAAGCATTATACATTACAGCCAATTTGAGNTTCTGGGATCTTTTATTTCAGCTCATGAAACATGGGACCAACACTTGTTGTTCAGTGTAATATTGAGTTGCACCCCCTTTTCCCCTCAGAACAGCTTCAATTGGCCAGGGCACAGACTCTACAAGGTGTCTCGAGCATCCCTGTGAAACACTTACCCACTGCTTCCCACAGTTGTCTGAATGTACAGTACCTGTCAACAGTTTGGACTCATTTCAAGGGTTTTTATTTATTTTTAATATTTCCTACGTTGTGGAATAATAATGAAGACATAAACTATGAAATAACACACGGATTCAGTCAGTAACCATTTTTTTAAACAAATCAATATATATTTTATATTTGATATTCTTCAAAGTAGGCACCTTTTGCCTTAATAACAACTTTGCACATTCTTGGCATTTTCTCAACGAGCTTCATCTGGAATGCTTTTCCAAGAGTCTTGAGGAGTTCCCACATATGCTGAGAACTTGTTGGCTTCTTTTCCTTCAGTCTGCAGTCAAACTCATCCTAAACCATCTCAATTGGGTTGAGGTCGATTGTTGAGGCCAGGTGACCAGATGCAGCACTCCATCATTTTCCTTCTTGGTCAAATAGCCCTTACACAGCCTGGAGGTGTGTTGGGTCATTATCCTGTTGAAAAACAAATGATTGTTCCACTAAGTGCCTTGATTTCTAAATAAATCACTGACAGTGCCACCAGCTAAGCACCATCACACCACCTCCTCCATGCTTCACGGTGGGAACCACACATGCAGAGATCATCCGTTCACCTACTCTGTGTCTCACAAAGACGGTTGGAACCAAAAAATCTCAAATTTGGACTCATCAGATAAAAGTATAGATTTCCACTGGTCGTGTTTCTTGGCCCAAGCAAGTCTTCTTATTATTGGTGTCCTTTTAAGTAGTGGTTTCTTTGCAGCAATTCAATCATGAAGGCCTGATTCACGCAGTCTCCTCTGAACAGTTGATGTTGAAATGTGTCTGTTACTTGAACTCTGAAGCATTTATTTGGGGTGCAATTTCTGAGGCTGGTAACTCTAATTGAACTTATCCTCTGCAGCAGAGGTAACTGAGTCTTCCGTTCCTGTGGCTGTCCTCATGAGAGCCAGTTCCATCATAGTGCTTGATGGTTTTTGTGACTGCACTTGAAGAAACTTTCAAAGATCTTGAAAATTTCTGCATTGACTGAACTTCATGTCTTAAAGTAATGATGGACTGTCGTTTCTCTTTTCTTATTTTAGCTGTTCTTGCCATAATATGGACTTGGTCTTTTACCAAATAGGGCTATCTTACCCCTA
This sequence comes from Salvelinus sp. IW2-2015, assembly GCF_002910315.2. Classification (NCBI taxonomy): domain Eukaryota; kingdom Metazoa; phylum Chordata; class Actinopteri; order Salmoniformes; family Salmonidae; genus Salvelinus; species Salvelinus sp. IW2-2015. The sequence continues at coordinate 175,233 of NW_019943381.1, read as the reverse complement.
CCTTGTCACAACACAACTTGTCACAAATTAAAGAAAGAAATTCCACAAATTTACTTTTAACAAGGCACACCTGTTAATTGATATGCATTCCATGTAACTACCACATGAAGCTGGTTGAGAGAATGCAAAGTGTGTGCAAAGCTGTCATCAAGGCAAAGGGTGGCTACTTTGAAGAATCTTTAGAACTTCTTTGGTTACTACATGATTCCATATGTGTTATTTCCTAGTTTTGATGGTTACACTATTATTCTACAATGTAGAGATTAGTAAAAATAAAAACCTGTTTTATTTTTTTTACTATTTATTTATTTATTTAACCTTTTATTTAACCAGGTAGACCAGTTGAGAACAAGTTCTCATTTACAACTGTGACCTGGCCAAGATAAAGCAAAGCAGTGTGACAATAACTCCACCAGTCCTATTTATGATATCATTCACTAAAATTAGACCTTTTTTACTAGATTTAGTGACCCACACACCATACCAATATTGTTCTAAAAGATATGATTACATTTCACAAGTTCACCTGCAGTATGAAAGTCCAGGAAGACTGGTAACTGTTACACCAGTGCAGAAACTAMCAWATATTAATGGTTACAACAATGTTTTGTGCAGTGCGCAAGGCTACGCTAATGATGCAAWACACAGGAAAGTAGAGGCGAACTCCTACCACCGCACGGCGCTGTGGCCGCAGAAGTTTATTTTGCTGTCATTGTTTCGTTCAAGTCAACTGTGTTTCCGTGTACTTAGCTAGTAGCTAACAGAGCTGTCAAGGCAGGCAATATGAACGTTACGTTCATATAACTAATAACTATGCCAAACTGTGACAAGTTCGGAAAAGTGTCTTAGCCAGACAGTTTGTGTAGAAATGGACTGACGAGTTATTTTTCAACGAACTGTCGTGCATTCAAATTCAAGCAACTTCCCGTGCCCTTGCTACGCTAGTTAGCTAGCATCCAGCAATGCCTCTCGTCGGTGCAAACCAACCACAATTGATTCGTTCAAGTCAGAAGGACGAATATTATCAACACTGTCTCAGGAACAACGCGAATGAAGCTTTCCAGACTCTTGCAGGCAAGTAGCCTASATKACAATTTAGAGCATAGCTTTGAATGCATTACCACATTTCATAGAATGTTAACATTACTATCGTCAATAGGCGCTAAGGGTAGTTATMTTCTTTACCGGGGACGTTTGTTAAAGAGCCCAGACGCTCGGTCTGGAAGTTGCGAAAGTTTGCAGTACTGTTTTGGAAACCATAAGGAACGTGTCTKTTCATATCAGCGAGAAAAATACAAAGTATACACCTTTTATAGAGGTAGGGTTAGTGCAGCCACACACCTTCTATGGAACTTTAAAAATAAGTTTATTTCTTGCAGACATGAAAGATATGTTTAGAAACAGTTTCACAAACGATGGATATTGAAGTTTCTAAACATTAAAACACAGCGTCGGGAATTGTAGTTAACACGGAGCCAAACGTGGGCGAATGTAACTGCTTAAAACCCTACATACMGAGAAGGGTTTTCAAGAGCCATGAATGCATAAGCTATATCCTGCTTTATAATAGCTATTATTCTTAGAGTAGCTAGCTAGCTGCTTTGTTCTTTATRCCTACAGGGTCCAAGCGATGGCTGCACTGGAGAAAAGAGATCCAACTCCTGTCAGACCTTGCATACTATGGTTTAACCACGTTCTCAGGTAGGTAAACAAACCGCTGGAGCTCCATACTGTGTCTCAAAACTGACAGGCAGGCTTTGCCATCAAATACAGACCAGGGGCATCCATTGTTAATGCCACCTAACCACACATCCTTGCTGTCCCTCCCTGTGTCATCCAGGGTACCAGACATTGGGCGAGGAGTATGTCAGTATCATCCAGGTGGACCCCACCCTGCGCAGGGTACCGTCACGCGTCAGACGAGGAGCCCTGGTGCTCCTCCACAGYCTGTTTCCTTACCTGCTGGACAAGCTGCTGGTGTGCCTGGAGAATGAGCTGGAGGCGGGGGAGGACAGCCAGGGAGGGGGAATCCAGAGAGCAACAGTGGCCRGTCCTTGGAGCCCCGGAGCCTGGATGAGAGGCTGGGTYCGGAGGGCGTTGGGGCTGCTGACGGAACCCCAGAGGAGGGCGTGTGTGCCGGCCGTGTTGGCCCTCCAGCAGGGACTCTCCATTCTCCACCGGGTGCATGTGGCCCTGTTTTACATCAGTGGGGCCTTCTACCACCTGGGGAAGAGGACGGCCGGAGTAAGCTATGTGAGTATTTGTGTGAGAACCTATTCAGTAGTGTACCGTAGCAAAACTTTTTGCAATGGAAAACAATAAACAAACCATGTCTTTTTGGACAGGTTCAGGTTATCCCTCCCTGTTTCAGTCCATTTTCTTACTAGCTGAACCTTGTTTTCCGTTGCAAAACATTTTGTTACGGTGGGCCCATGTCTCAGTGTTTTATGAGTGTATGCTTCTCACCATTCTTTATTTCCCTGGGTGGTTAGCTACAGGTACGTGGTGTGACGGGGGACGACGGGGACATCCGGAGCAGCTACAGGCTCCTGGGCATGATCTCCCTGATGCAGCTGGCCCTCACGCTAGCCTTGCAACTCAACAACCTCCGTCAGAGACAGAGAGCCCGGCAGGAGTGGAGACAACACAGGAACCTGCCCTCCAGGTACAATGCAGTAGGACACTGTTTTAATAATATAATTAACACTGACTGCTTTGGTCACACTGAGAATCTGCTACCATATCTATCCATATACCTTTCCTGGTCCTGGGGTTCMATCAAGCCTCGCATTGGGGTTGGGTTGGGTGGGTGTGTTGATGGGTGGGCCCCCCGGGAAGCACTGCCTTTGAACAATATAAAAATGCTCATGAATTTRAATGTACCTGATCCTCTGACCTATCTAAATGTATGAAGTAATCTGAAATTGTAAATCTATGAAATATGTAATAACTTGAAATATGAAAACTGTGGAAAAACCTGTCAACAACAAAAAAAACACTATCGCGACAGGAAGTGTTTGAGGACATTCAGATTACATCAGATGGATACAATTTGATTGCGAAGCTACAGTTCAAAATCTTCACCTSAAGTTGGACATTTCCTTGAGACGCACACGTGCCCCCATGCATTCTTCTCAATGTGAATATTGAGGTAAGCATATGAATTTCACATGTATGTATACGTTTTAAAATGTACCCGTGTGTCTAGGTCCCAATCTGTAGACGAGACTGACTGTCCCCGTGCCTCTCGCTGTATCCTGTGTCTAGAGGAGAGGAGACACTCGACCTCCACCCCGTGTGGTCATCTGTTCTGCTGGGARTGCATCACAGAGTGGTGCAACACCAAGGTGAGAGGGGGAACTACTGTTCTATGTCCTATTTAATTATGTGAGTGAAACGCTACGCTCTTTATTAAGGGTACTATAACGTGGCACAGTCCGAAAAGCCTCTAACCTGTAGGTCGGACAGGCTGGAGAGGTATAATGTTCCGCCTGGCCGGCCTAGCGGGGGTCAGTGTTCCGCCTGGCCGGCCTAGCGGAGGGTCAGTGTCCGCCTGGCCGGCCTACGGAGGGTCAGTGTTCCGCCTAGCGGAGGGTCAGTGTTCCGCCTGGCCCGGCCTATCGGAAGGTCAGTGTTTCCGCCTAGCGGAGGGTCAGTGTTTCCGCCTAGCGGAGGGTCAGTGTTCCGCTCTAGCGGAGGGTCAGTATGTTCCGCCTAGCGGAGGGTTCAGTGTTCCGCCTGGCCGCCTAGCGGTGGAATAAGAAGCTAGATGCAGTGCATTACTATTTGTTCCTTCCTCTCCACAGACGGAGTGCCCTTTGTGTCGTGAGAAGTTCCAGCCTCCTCGACTAGTCTACCTGAGGAACTACTAGCCGAAGAGCCAGAACCTCTGACGTGTCTGTTTTTATTATATGGCTCACTTCCTAAATGACTGGATCGCCACATTGGACTGTTGAATCGTTAAACACAACTGTTTCTCTTTATCMGAGTTTACCTATCCCTTGTTGAGGTCCTATCTGAATAGCATCTCACTTAGAGAATGGCTCGAGATCTTATTTTGGGGCGTTTATTCAGATATGGCCGTGTCCAGTATGAAAGAAAATGTGTGCATTTTTTTTGTAGAGAAAAAAAACTAACTTTCAGAATACAGAATATTATTGTAAAGATCTRTACAACACTGTCCTCAGCCCTTTCATTCTGTGTCAGGGCTACACACTGGGATAATTTGTAGATAATGGGTATATTTTTTTTAATTTCTTTTGATAATGTACTGTTTCTATATTTTATGAGAATACATAATACAGTGCACTATATTGAGCAATCATACATGTTCAAWGGTWTGCATATGAATCATGTTGGATTCTATCAGTCTGTAACTGATCTAAATGTGTAAATTTAAAACAATGATTCATCAACTATGCTAACAGTGGAATTATTCTCTTGTCTCTTGTGTTTTATTGATAAGGTGACTAGTATATTGTTTACATTAAATGCCATTAAAGTACATTATGGCTGTTGTCATGGATCAGTAATGTACATTAACAGGCACCGCATCGATTATATGCAAAGCAGGATAAACTAGTAATATCATCAACCAGGTGTAGTTAACTAGTGATTGTTTTTTAAGATAAGTTYAATGCTAGCTAGCACCTTACCTTGGCTCCTTGCTGCACTCGCATAACAGGTAGTCAGCTTGCCACGCAGTCTCCTCGTGGAATGCAATGTAATCGGCCATGATCGGTGTCCAAAAATGCCGATTACCAGTTGTTATGAAAACTTGAAATCGGCCATTCCGATTAAATCGGTCGCCCTCTAGACTGTTGACCTCACCCCAGGGCCAATCTACTTTTAACTGTTTAAGGTTTATGAAAGTCTAGATTTTGGAGGTGGGTTGGAAAAAATGTAGCAGTAATACTATTCAATTCAATAATAAAAGTAAAATAAACATGCTTTAAGCAAGGGGGTGTGGTATTGGCCAATATACCACGGGCTAAGGTGTGTTCTTATGCGCAACGCGGAGTGCCTGGATACAGCCCTTAGCCGTGGTATATCAGCCATATAACACAAACCCCAGAGGTGCCGTATTGCTGTTATAAACTGGTTACCAACGGAATTAGAACAGTAAAGTCATTTTTGGTCATACCCGTGGTATACGGTCTGATATACCACGGCTTTCAGCCAGCCAATCAGCATTCAGGGCTCGAATCACCCGGTTTATAATGACGTTTATTACAATCTTGTCTGCAAAAGATAGGAATTACAATCCAAGATAACCGCTTATCAACGACAAGTATAGGAGGCACTTCGCATTGTCTGTCACTTTTCTTCTTAACTGATCATAATGTAGACAGCAACTCATCAGGTTYGCTAAAACACAAAATGTTGAACATMAGGAATCAGGTGGTAGGCTTATGGCCATGGCTCAACGCAACGGTGTCTGAAATCAATGCAATGTAGGCCGTTCAAAAGTAGTGTGCTGTATAGGGAATGGGGTACAACTTGGGACGTGTTGACAGTTTCCTTGTTGACCCTGCTTTAGAGTAGAATCTTGAACCTTATGGACATTTCTGTCAAATCATCAGTATTTTTCTTCAACGTGTAAAAAAATATAGGGGGGGGGAACAGACAAATCCTCAATAACTAACAGTTAATTTAGCATCGGGTCAAGCCTCATCTACATTTTGAATTGGCCAACAACTCTCTAAAAGTTCAGAAAGAGCCGTCTATTGATGGCACTTGTTCATTCAGGTTTGATTCATCAAGCTCTTTGCWAGCAGTTCCCTCATGCATCTCTTCAATGGTTCTTGGTCTCCCTCTCCCCCTTCCTTTTGGTCCCCCTGTCCTCCTCCCACTGTTCATTCAGGTTGGATCCATCATGCTCTTTAGTCACACTTCCCGTATACATCTCTCTGGTGGTCCCTGGTCTCATTCTCGGCCTGCCTATTGGTCTGCCTGTAGTCTTCTTGTTGCTACCGCCCTCTTCTGCCCCTGGGTTGAAGTCTGAGTCACTGTTGCGCTCACTCTCCCCCAACTCCTCAGGGTCAAAGGTCAGGCGTTTCCTCTTCCTCCCTACCCTCTTCACTCTTTCCTGCCCAGACCCTGCATTTGTCTTTCGACTCTCCTCGGTCACTAGCTGTTGTTCAGTCAGAGTGTCTGAGTTTGAGACTGGCTCCCGTTTCTTCTCCTTGGTCCCAGGGGCAGGGTCCGGATGGTAGCGCTGGACGTGGCTTTTCAGACTCACGTTGTGGTTGAAGTACCTGTCACAATGCTGGCACTTGTACGGCCTCTCGCCCGTRTGAAGGCGCATGTGAGACTTGAGGTGGCTCGCCTGGTTGAAGGAGTGCTGGCACTCTGGGCATGTGTAGGGCTTCTCCCCGCTGTGGACTAGCATGTGTCTTTCCAGGTAGCTACTCCTTGTAAACTCCATTTTGCAGATGTCGCAAATGTACCATGTGGGCCCTCTGTGGCTTTGAAGGTGGCCGTCCCGGGCTTTAATGTCGCTGAATCGTATGGGGCAGTCGGGGCATTCGTAGGGCTTTTCTACACTCGGGTGACACTCCTCGTGCCTCAGCTTCTCYGGCCTGCTCTGGAATGGCTTGAGGCAGTACTTGCACCCGTGCACGTAGCCTGGCTTGTGGATTCTTCGGTGAATGTTGAGAGAGGTCTCGTTAACAAACCGCTTGCCACAGTCCTGGCAGACAAACGGCTTGGCATGCTCGCAGACGTGAGCCTTGGAGCCTTTGATAAACGTGCCACAATCCGGGCAGAGCGCTCGGGAATCCCATTCGGAATCTGAGGCTAGAAGAGCACTTAACTCAACCTCAGGTTGCCACTCCACATCGGAGCCCTCCTCCTCAGTCTCCTCCTCCTCCTCAGTCTCCTCCTCCTCCTCAGTCTCCTCCTCCTCCTCAGTCTCCTCCTCCAAGGACTGACGTTGACATATCTTCTTCGTGGCTTTGACGTCGTCATGCATACAGAAGGTTGTCTCAAACACCAGGGTCTGAACGTCCTCCAGACCCTTGTTGCAAATATCGCCATCGTAATTCTCCAACAGAAGATCACCGTCCTCCGCTGTCTACAAAGACAATGATGAGCAACTCCTCTACCAATATCTACACTTAACTACTGGCTAGACAGAATCCCAATGCAGAATGGGACATTAACCCAGCCAACCTCCTGATTTCACTTAGTTAAAATGAGGTAGCCATATGGCAGATGACAATTGTAGTTATTGGTTAACTTGACAAACACATTAAAAATAGGCTTGTTTTTAAAGGCTTGTGTGTATTTGTATTCATGCATTGTATAGTGAAAAATTATATAGGCTACCTTCAGGGTCTGAGAATTGAAGGTGCAAGTTGAGGAGTCAGTCAGAGCGTCAGTGGATGTGCCAGTAGTGGTGCCAGTTGTTATGCCAATCGAAGCATCCGTTGTGCCAGTCGATGTTGSAGCTGCTGAAGAGGACAGGTATCTAGCTGGGAGGTTAAAGGGCTGGCTCTTCCATTGGCTCCGGTGGTCACAGTGGTTGCAGAACTGGTTGACGGTGAGCAGGGTRTCTTGGATGAACTTGTCGATGCTGCAGGAGCCTCGACAGACYGGACAAGTCTTGAACAATGGAAGGAGGCAGTCTTCATAGACCACGTACTTCCTGGCCATGTACACCGCAACAGAGTGTAAACTGGAAGAAAATTATGTATTTATTTACAATCACAAACTTTCACAGATTAGGATTTGCAAGCAGGCCAGACAGTGAGGTCAAAAGTCATTATGCATATTTGTATAACAATTTTCAGCTGAATAGTTGCTCGTATTACTTAGGCTATGGGCCCAACATTCATTAGCCAATTAATTTACAATAATTTCCCACTTTAACAAAAATAAATGTACAGTTGAAGTCGGAAGTTTACATWCACCTTAGTCAAATACATTTAAACTCAGTTTCACATTCCTGACATTTAATCCTGGTAAAAATYCCATGTCTTAGGTCAGTTAGGATCACTACTTTATTTTAAGAATGTGAAATGTCAGAATAATTTATTTATTTCATCACATTCCCAGTGGRTYAGAAGTTTACATACACTCAATTAGTATTTGGTRGCATTGCTTTTAAATTGTTTAACATCRGTCAAACGCTTCAGGTAGCCTTCCACAAGCTTCCCACAATAARTTGGGTGAATTTTGGCCAATTCCTCCTGACAGAGCTGGTGTAACTGAGTCRGGTTTGTAGGCCTCCTTGCTCGCACACGCTTTTTCAGTTCTGCCCACAAATGTTCTATAGGATTGAGGTCAGGGCTTTGTGATGGCCACTCCAATACCTTGACTTTGTTGTCCTTAAGCCATTTTGCCACAACTTTTGGAAGTAATGCTTGGGGTCATTGTCCATTTGGAAGACCCATATGTGACCAAGCCTCAACTTCCTGACTGATGTCTTGAGATGCTGCTTCAATATATCCACATAAATTTCCCTACCTCATGATGCCATCTATTTTGTGAAGTGCATCCAGTCCCCTCATGCAGCAAAGCACCAACAACATGATGCTGCCACCCCCCTGCTTCATGGTTGGGATGTGTTCTCTCAGCTGCAAGCATCCCCTTTTCCTTCCAAACATAACGATGGTCATTATGGCCAAACAGTTCTATTTTTGTTTCATCAGACCAAGGACATTTCAAAAAGTACGATCTTTGTCCCATGTGCAGTTGCAAACCGTAGTCTGGCTTTTTTTGGCGGTTTTGGAGCAGTGGCTTCTTCCTTGCTAAGCGGCCTTTCAGTTATGTCGATATAGGACTCGTTTTACTGTGGATATAGATACTCTTTGTTACCCGTTTCCTCCAGCATCTTTCACAAGTTCCTTTGCTGTTGTTCTGGGATAGATTTGCACTTTTCACACCAAAGAACTCATCTCTAGAGACAGAACGCGTCTCCTTCCTGAGCGGTATTGAGGCTGCGTGGTCCCATGGTGTTTATCATATAACTTGTTACTATGTTTGTACAGATGAATGTGGTACCTTCAGGCATTTGGAAATTGCCCCCAAGGATGAAACAGACTTGTGGAGGTCTACAATCTTTTTTCTGAGGACTTGCCTGATTTCTTTTGATTTCCCATTATGTCAAGCAAAGAGCACTGAGTTTGAAGGTAGGCCTTGAAATACATCCACAGGTACACAGAACTTCTAAAGCCATGACATCATTTTCTGGAATTTCCAAGCTGTTTAAGGCACAGTCAACTTAGTGTATGTAAACCTCTGACACGCTGGAATTGTGAAACAGTGAATTATAAGTGAAATATCTCTGTCTGTTAAAATTGTTGGAAAAATTACTTGTGTCTTGCACAAAGTAGATGTCCTAACCGACTTGCAAAAGTATAGTTTGTTAACAAGAAATTGTGGATGGGTTGAAAACAGAGTTTTAATGACTCCAACCTAAGTGTATGTAAACTTCTGACTTCAACTGTATATACCGGTTCACTTCCTTCCGTGGTATGTCCTCCGTAAAGGAAGTATTGACTCCGACATTCTTCCGGATTGGCCAGACTTGGACGGCTGTAAAATCAGACCCAAAACAATACAGCCAGCATGTAAACACCAATTCATTCCAGCCGTAATTGAAGAGGAGAAGCCGTTCTACAAAAAAAGATACGAGCCATATCACTCACCTTTGTTTTTCTTCTCTTCTCTGTAGTAATAAGCCTGTGTTGACACGTCGTGTTTTAGCGGTACCACGGCACATCTTGGAGGTGATGGTATGTATGTCACATGTTGTTGTGTCATATTGACATCCCTCATATGTTGTCATCACGCCCAACGTCACGTTTTCCACCTAAACAAGACAACATCTTATCAACTATAACAACAGGGGGTTTGCAATATTTGACCAAATATTTTCTTTACCCTTCGCTGGTATGAGAATGGACGCTAGCCCACACAACGCCATACACGTGGTCTGTGCTGTGAGGCAGGTTGGACGTACTGCCAAATTCTCGGAAAAACGACGTTGGAGGCAGCTTATGCCAATTGTACCCCTCCTCAAAACTTGAGACATCTTGTGGCATTGTGTTGTGACACAACTGCACATTTTAGAGTGGCTTTTTATTGTCCCAGCACAAGGTCCACCTGTGTAATGATCTGCATTTAATCAGCTCCTTGATATGCCACACCTGTCAGGTGGATGGATTATCATTGCAAAGGAGATATGCTCCTAACAGGGATGTAAACTAATTTGTGCACACAATTTGAGAGAACATTTTAGGATCTTTTATTTCAACTCATGAAACATGGGACCACGTTGGGTTTTATATTTTTGTTCAGTGTAGATTGTTGAGTTGTGACTCAGTGAAAAGTGAATGGCCCAGCCAGGCATATTGCAATATTTCAAAAAACAATTGCGGAAAATGAAGTTTGAGCGAAATGTATTTTTTGCTGTAAGAGAAGAGGATGAAATGTCTTTTATTGGGCTACTGTTGTTCGCTCAACTATCTTATTGACACCAGCGGAGAGCGTCGGCCATATCCCGGGTACTGCACATATACACTATCACCTTCACTCTATTTCGTGAACTGTATTGTTGGTTAAGGGCTTGTAAGTAAGCATTTCACTGTCTACACTGTTGTATTCGGCGCATGTGACAAATAAAATTGTATTTCTCATTGTTGGGTCAGTGCCACTTAAAGTTGTTTTTGGACATGAACTTCCTCGTCCAGTTGAGACGGACGTCATATTCTATTAGTGTCTCCCCTTCTCGTAGGACCTATTATATGGACAATGTTGTTTTTACTGATCTGTTTGTCAGTATCAGCAGAGTAGGCTACCCTGTCATTTATCGTATTAAAAAAAGATTCTGCTAATGTCTCCAGTCATATAAAGTGTAGTAGGGTTGAATGATAGGAAAAATGTGGCCTGTGCAAAGAAAGAAGACGTCTATCTGATGTAGCCTAGGCCTACTCTATGCTATACGTGCTCAGACATGCATTGAACTGTCTTTTTTTGCCAACAGTGATTGAGTTATATGATTAGCCTAAATTATGACTATCCAATCTACTCATCAGATTACAAATAGGTGGCTCCCTTACATAAGTATGCAAATGTGATGATGCATGGAATGCTTTATTATAAAAAGGTCAATTTTGATGGTGAAAAGTTTGCTTCCCCAAACTTGAAACTCATGCCCTGCCTATGCTGTCAACATTAGACCTGTCTGAGCTCGTATGTCTCACAGCATATGTCATAAGAAGGTATCTGCTGGTGCCAGACCCTATAGGCTCCCGAGTGGCGCAGCCGTCTAAGGCACTGCATCTCAGTGCTAGAGGAGTCACTACAAACCCTGGTTCGATTCCAGGCTGTATCCACAACCGGCCGTGATTGGGAGTCCCATAGGGCGGCGCACAATTGGCCCAGCGTCGTTAGGGTTTAGCCGGGGTAGGCCGTTATTGTAAATAAGAATGTTCTTAATTGACTTGCCGAGTTAAATAAAGGTTAAATAAAAAAATATTTAGAGTGCCAGCAGCATACCACCTTGCTGGCTTGCCTCTGAAGCTAAGCAGGGTTGGTCCCTGGATGGGAGACCAGATGTTGCTGGGAATGGTGTTGGAGGGCCAGTAGGAGGTCATCTTTCCTCTGGTCTGAAAAAATATATATATCCCAATGCCCCAGGGCAATGATTGGGGACATTGCCCTGTGTAGGGTACTGTCTTTTGGACGGGACGTTAAACGGGTGACCTGAGTCTCTGTGGTCACTAAAGATCCCATGGCACTTTTATAAGAGTAGGGGTGTTAACCCCGGTGTCCTGGCTAAATTCCTAATGTGGCCCTCATACCATCATGGCCAACTAATCATCCCCAGTTTACAATTGGCCCATTCATCCCCCCTCTCCCCTATAACTATTCCCCAGGTCATTGCACTAAATGAGTATGTGTAAAACATAAGGGTTAATTATATATATATATATTCTAAAATCGCCAGTAGTCCTAAAAACCAGAGATTAGTTACCTCTGGTTCGTTTGGCCATTCCAATGGGGTTTTGGGATAAACGCTGAAAATAAGGTCTGAGGTTAACACAGATCTTAAAATGTTTTGTTCTATGAGATAATCTGTCACTTAACATTACCATTATGAAGCCTTTGAATTTTAAAGCATTTATGTAATTTTTTAAAAAGCACAAAGTTACATTAGCTGATTAAATCTCTCATAGAACAAAACTTATAAGGTATCCTAAGCCTGTGTTTACCACAGACCTTATTTTGGAGTTTATCAACAACAACAAAAATTCCCCATAGCTTTTTAGCCAACAACCCATTGCCGATTCAGTGCCTACAAAAGGACCCGTCATTGCGATTGCTCTCTATTCTGACGTGGTGGTGGCTACTGTTAACATGATTCTTCAGAATGGACATCTGTAACAGACTGTAGGGGGGGGGTTGTAAAGGTCATTAACTCTACTCTAACTCTATTCAAGACCTTCTGTCTCAATATACAATCTCAAGCCACCCCGTTCATTAAAATGGATCGCACCTACAGACAGTGAGCCAAGTGGCCATAGCTTGTTAAATAAATAACGCAGACAGGCATTGAGGCATTCAGTAACTGTGTGATTGAACGTTAGAATGGGCAAAACGAGTAACCTAAGCAGCTTTGAGCATGGTATGATCGTCGGTGCCAGGCGTGCCAGATCCAGTATCTCAGAAACGTCGGCCCTCCTGGGCTTTTCACGCACGACAGCGTCTAGGGTTTACCAAGAATGGTGCGACAAACAAAAAGCATACAGTCAGCGGCAGTCCTGTTGGCATAAACAGCTCATTGATGCGAGAGGTCGAAGGAGAATGGCAAGAACTGTGCAAGCTAATTGGCGGGACACAAACAGACAAATAACAGCGTAGTACATCAGTGGTGTGCAGAACTGCATCTCGGAACGCACAACTCGTCGATCCTTGTCATGGATGGGCTATTGCAGCAGACAACCACAGGGTTCCACTCCTATCAGCTAAAGGCAAGAAGAAGCGGCTCCACTAGGGAACCGATCACCAACACTGGACAATTGAGGAGTGTAAAAAYATTGCCTGGWTCATGACAGCGAGTTCAGTTTACTTGAGTGGCCTGGTCAGTCCMCAGACCTCAACCCAATAGAGCATCTTTGGGATGAGATGGAACGAGCTGGTCGCAGCATGAGTGTAACACGATTCTATCTGAAGCAACTGCGTRATGCCGTCACTTCAGCATGGACCAACAACCCTGTGGAACGTTTCCTTGTAGAATTCCCAGAATAATTCAGGCTGTTCTGGAGGCAAWGGGCGGTCTGACCTGGTACAGAGGCGTGTACATAATAAACTGGCCGGTGAAGTTATTGTAGCCTTGCACCAACGGTAGATACCTAAGTTAGTTAACATGAACCCCCTGTCAAACATTGTTTTAGGACTATTACACAATTGCTGATAGCAGACTATGATTGATTGTGTCGCTAGACCACCACGTCAAGTGCAGCTAAGCTAACGTTAGCTAGCTAGCAGCTGAATTACAAGCTATAGAATGTCCTTTATTTGTAATGATAGAATAACTATCTAACTAGACATGCAAGATGGATGGGACAGAACCATGACGGAGGATCAAGCTATTGGCAAATCCACTTGTGTAGTCAGATTTACAAAGCAGTCCGAACTGAAGTGTACTGTGCATATGCGCAGGTTCGGACTTAACTTCTCTGGCACTTGATTATTAAAAATATATCGAAGCCAAATCCGACGAAGTGACTGTTCGTTTGGAAGACCGTGCAAAGAAACATTTGCTGCCTTGCAGCCAACTACTGCACAATCTCTCTTGYTTTTGCTCGTCATTGCCTAAAGTTAAAGAACAGTTGAACGCAGTTCTTCTTCGGTGATATTATGCGAACTACACGCAAAATGTATTATCGTCACCAACAGGACGGGCGTGAATAAATTAACAAAATAAAATACTATTTTAAATGGTTGTTGTCATAATACATAGCTAAATTAACCAAGTGTAGCTAGCTATTGTAAAAAGTTTAACACATTGAATTTACCCGGTTTATCTTCATTACTGATGACGTTCTTGACGTAATGTTTGGTTGTTTAGAAACCGAGGTTGCAATGGCAGGCTTCACATGCACGGTCGGCACAGCACATGGTTTCAGTCGCAGTCTCATTCCGAATCCTGCCTTCCACTGGTTATAGCCATCGAAGTCCTCCGGGGTGAAATGAGCACCGCATACAGTAGTGGCAGTGGTTCCCTTAATCCAATCCACTCGCGTCAACCGGACAAACCGATCCCACTTCAATGCGAGCTTGTCGTTTTTGGGCCACAAATGAGTCGTAACCCCGTCCTTATGGGTATTACTGCACCCAGCAACAACACACTTCCTTGGCATATTTAACTTTTTTTTAAGCTGTTGGGTGAGATTTTTAAAACTCTTTTGGGTCTGAAATAAAAACTACTGCTCGCTCGACTACCAAACGCACAGGACAAGAGTAGATGAAGCGTTGCCAGGTCTAGCTCAAAAATCGGGACTAATTTAAATTTCGAACTCATGCCTACTCAAAACACGCCCACAATGCCAGTAGCCAGAGAGGAGGTGACATTCAGCTAATTAACCCTTTTATCATAACGTTATCGAGCAAATTAAGAAGGAATATCGACTCAATTTGTAAGAAGCTAAATTCGGTTTTCCATCCAAATAATAATGATTGCGAGCTAACGTAAGTAATAAAGACATTGTAATATGTTGCAAGAGAAAATATAATTCGCCTTTATTAAACTCGGCAGATAATTTTCATCAATGGATGTCGATTTAACTCGTGTAACTTCTGATTGTAAATAAATCCCTTATGTGCATAGCTATAGATAAATCCGACAGGAGAGTTTGAAGGATGAAAGTTGGACAGAGGATGTCAAAAACGTTGCAAAAAACACTTGTTCGATTTTCTTAAAACTCAGGCTATTTTCTGACAATTGTGCCATAATGTGTCAGATGTTACGACTACAAACCGTGCTAAATGACCTAATTGTGCGTTTGATTGGTCATTTCAATAGGCATAGGCATTCTCACTCAAATCTAGGTTTATGACTGTAATTCAATTGTGCCATTGTTTGGTCAGCTAGATGCAGGTAGCCTATAGCCCCTGGTAGTTTACAGTAGAATTGGCAGGATGTAAAATGAACTATTTAGCAGTTTGTTTTGTTCAAATTGACAGACTCATTTATTCAACATGAATAGTGAGGCCATTTCGAGGTAAGAAGTGCTTCTGTTGTCCAATAGCCTGCTGGAATAAGTTTATATTCAATCACTGAATCATATATTAATAATATGGATATKAACTGAATAGGCCTACAGCTAGTGTTTTTTAAAGGGTTTATTTTTTTTWACCTGTAGCCTAATCTGACTGACTGTTACAGTCAATCTAATGTATTCTAACAGCTGATCGACAATTGTGATAGAAATGTGACCATGATCACAATTGATAACTTCCAATTTCATTAACTAAACATGGCTATTAATAATTGCATAATAACACAAGGCTACAACAATACACTGAAGTTATAGGCTATTTATGACATCTGTTTGCCAGCTGCAGGTAGACTACACAAGTGGCACAAAATGATCAAATCAAATTTTATTTGTCACATACACATGGTTAGCAGATGTTAATGCTTGTGTAGCGAAATGCTTGATTTGCAATGACTCCAGCCTAATCGTCATTCCAACATATTTATTGATTCAAATGGTAGGCTACAGTAGCCTACATAGGTATATTAATTAATAGGCTACTTAATGGTCAACAGATGTATCATTCTCCACATTTTAATGTCAGTTTCATTGTGGACTTTTCCCCCATTTACAGAAGCACGCGTGGGAGTTCCATAACGTCCATTTAAAATTTCCCCTCTTTTAGCGCTCGATACCCAAGAACTGAGCAACCTTGATATGATTTTCCATAAATCGAAATTAAAATGTAGTTTAAACCACCTCCGAGCGAATTTATCTAATGCGCTCTAGAGCTCCTTAGTCGTTTTCCAGTGCTTTGTCGTCATATTTCATGATGCCCATCAGTTCTAGGGCGTTAATATGTTTGATGGGAAAAGATTTTGAAATATTCTACCTTACAACTTGTATTTAAAAAAAGTTGTAGTGACTTGCACGCATGCTGCTGTCTCCTCACCCACGTGACTCGGCTGCCTGCTGCAGCGCTCGGTCTCTACACACACCCCCTCTGGCCTTCTTCACTACTCACGCACTAAATTACATTTAAGGGCTTTATTGGCATGGGAAACATGTGTTTACATTTTTCAAAACAAGTGAAATAGATAATAAAGTGAAAAAAAATTAACAGTAAACATTACACTCACAAAAGTTCCAAAGGAATAGATTAGAACATTTCAAATGTCATTTGAAATACAGTGTTTTAACAATGTGCAAATAGTTAAAGTACAGAAGGGAAAATAAATAAACATAAATATGGGTTGTATTTACAATGGTGTTTATTCTTCACTGGTTGCCCTTTTCTTGTGGCAACAGGTCACATGTCTTGCTGCTGAGATGGCACACTTGTATTTCAACCAATAGATATGAGAGTTAATCAAAATTGGATTTGTTTTCTAATTCTTTGTTGGTCTGTGTAATCTGAGGGAAATGTGTCTCTAATATGGTCATACATTTGGCAGGAGGTTAGGAAGTGCAGCTCAGTTTCCAGCTCATGTTGTGGGCAGTGTGCACATAGCCTGTCTTCTCTTGAGAGCCATGTCTGCCTACGACGGCCTTTCTCAATAGCAAGGCTATGCTCACTGAGTCTGTACATAGTCAAAGCTTTCCTTAATTTTGGGTCAGTCCCAATGCTCGGGTATTCTGCTACTGTGTACGGCCAAATAGCATTCTAGTTTGCTCAGTTTCTTTGTTAATTCTTTCCAATGTGTCAAGTAATTATCTTTTTGTTTTCTCATGATTTGGTTGGGTCTAATTGTGTTGCTGTCCAGGACCAGCTTGCTTAGGGGACTCTTCTCCAAGTGCATCTCTCTGTAGGGGATGGTTTTGTTATGGAAGGTTTGGATGTTGCTTCCTTTTAGGTGGTTGTAGAATTTAACGTCTCTTTTCTGGATTTTGATAATTAGCGGGTATCGGACTAATTCTGCTCTGAATGCATTATTTTGTGTTTTACGTTGTACACAATATTTTTTTATGCAGAATTCCACATGCAGTCTCACTTTGGCATTTGTCCCATTTTGTGAATTCTTGGTTGGTGAGCGGACCCCAGACCCCACAACCATAAAGGGCAATGGGTTTATAACTGATTCAAGTATTTTTAGCCAGATCCTAATTAGTATGTTGAATTTTATGTTCCTTTTGATGGTGTAGAAGGCCCTCACCATTTCTACCATTGGGCACTCCTGCGGGTTGGTCTGCACACGGCCACAGACACCACCATGGGGTCTTCTGTCTATTCTTTTAATTTTTGTATTTTACCGTTATTTTACCAGGTAAGTTGACTGAGAACACATTCTCATTTACAGCAATAACCTGGGGAATAGTTACAGGGGAGAGGAGGGGGAATGAATGAGCCAATTGTAAGCTGGGTATGATTAGGGAACCATGATGGTATGAGGGTCAGATTGGGAATTTAGCCAGGACACCGGGGTTAACACCCTACTCTTACGATAAGTGCCATGGGATCTTTAGTGACCACAGAGAGCCAGGACACCGGGGTTAACACCCTACTCTTACGATAAGTGCCATGGGATCTTTAGTGACCACAGAGAGTCAGGACACCGGGGTTAACACCCTACTCTTACGATAAGTGCCATGGATCTTTAGTGACCACAGAGAGCCAGGACACCGGGGTTAACACCCCTACTCTTACATAATGCCATGGGATCTTTAGTGACCACAGAGAGTCAAGACACCGGGTTAACACCCCTACTCTTACGATAAGTGCCATGGGATCTTTAGTGACCACAGAGAGTCAAGGACACCGGGTTAACACCCCTACTCTTACGATAAGTGCCATGGGATCTTTAGTGACCACAGAGAGTCAAGACACCGGGGTTAACACCCTACTCTTACGATAAGTGCCATGGGATTCTTTAGTGACCACAGAGAGTCAAGACACCGGGGTTAACACCCCTACTCTTACGATAAGTGCCATGGGATCTTTAGTGACCACAGAGAGTCAAGACACCCGTTTAACATCCCATCCGAAAGACGGAAGGTAGAACAGAGTATACCATCAATAGATCATACTGTAACATGTTTTGTGACTTTACATGCATTACAATATGTCATTTACTGTAAATGTAATGGTAAAACATACCCTTTTGGGGGGGGGGGGTGTTCTCATGATCTAATTGACAGTTGATATGTTCAGGGGTGAACTAATCTGGAAGCCTCTGTTTACCACATGGTCAACGGCCCAGACTTCATCAGACACCACAGTTCCCTGCCGTCTCCCTCCCTCCCTCTCTCTGATGTCCACCTCTTTGACGGGGCCCAAGCCCAGCGCTTTCACGGGGCCCATGCCCACCTCTTTCACGGGGCCCATGCCCAGCGCTTTCACGGGGCCCATGCCCACCTCTTTCACGGGGCCCATGCCCACCTCTTTAACGGGGCCCATGCCCAGCGCTTTCACGGGGCCCATGCCCACCTCGTTGACGGGGCCCATGCCCAGAGCTTTTACGGGGCCCATGCCCACCTCGTTGACAGGGCCCATGCCCACCTCTTTCAAGGGGCTCATGCCCACCTCTTTGACAGGGCCCAAGCCCAGCTCTTTCAGGGGGCCCATGCCCACCTCGTTGAAGGGGCCCATGCCCAGCTCTTTCACGGGGCCCATGCCCACCTCGTTGACGGGGCCCATGCCCAGCTCTTTCATGGGGCCCATGCCCACCTCGTTGACGGGGCCCATGCCCAGCTCTTTCACGGGGCCCATGCCCACCTCGTTGACGGGGCCCATGCCCACCTCTTTCACGGGGCCCAAGCCCACCTCTTTCACGGGGCCCATGCCCACCTCGTTGACAGGGCCCATGCCCACCTCGTTGACGGGGCCCATGCCCACCTCGTTGACAGGGCCCAGGAGAGAGATAGCCAACTACTGCACATCTCTCTTGCTTTTTGCTCGTCATTGCCCTAAAGTTAAAGAACAGTTGAACGCAGTTTCTTCTTCGGTGATATTATGCGAACTACACGCAAAATGTATTATCGTCACCAACAGGACGGGCGTGAATAAATTAACAAAATAAACTATTTTTAAAATGGTTGTTGTCATAATACATAGCTAAATTAACCAAGTGTAGCTAGCTATTGTAAAAAGTTTAACACATTGAATTTACCCGGTTTATCTTCATTACTGATGACGTTCTTGACGTAATGTTTGGTTGTTTAGAAACGAGGTTGCAATGGCAGGCTTCACATGCACTGGTCGGCACAGTAGCATGGTTTTAAGTCGCAGTCTCATCTCCGAATCCTGCCTTCCACTGGTTATATGCCATCGAAGTCCTCCGGGGTGAAATAAGACCGCATACAGTAGTGGCAGTGGTTCCCTATAATCCAATCCACCTCGCGTCAACCGGACAAACCCGATCCCACTTCAATGCGAGCTTGTCGTTTTTGGGCCACAAATGAGTCTGTAACCCCGTCCTTATGGTATTACTGCACCAGCAACAACACACTTCCTTGGCATATTTAACTTTTTTTAAGCTGTTGGGTGAGAATTTTTAAAACTCTTTTTGGGTCTGAAATAAAAACTACTGCTCGCTCGATCTCTACACAAACGCACAGGACAAGAGTAGATGAAGCGTTGCCAGGTCTAGCTCAAAAATCGGGACTAATTTAAATTTCGAACTCATGCCTACTCAAAACACGCCCACAATGCCAGTAGCAGAGAGGAGTGACATTCAGCTAATTAACCTTTTATCATAACGTAATCGAGCAAATTAAGAAGGAATATCGACTCAATTTGTAAGAAGCTAAATTCGGTTTTCCATCCAATAATAATGATTGCGAGCTAAGTAAGTAATAAAGACATTGTAATAGTTTGCAAGAGAAAATATAATTTCGCCTTTTATTAAACTCAGGCAGATAATTTTCATCAATGGATGTCGATTTAAACTCGTGTAACTTCTGATTGTAAATAAATCCCTTATGTGCATAGCTATAGATAAATCCGACAGGAGAGTTTGAAGGATGAAAGTTGGAACAGAGGATGTCAAAAACGTGTGCAAAAAACTTGTTCGATTCCTTAAAACTCAGGCTATTTTCTGACAATTGTGCCCATAATGTGTCAAGATGTTACGACTACAACCGTGCTAATGACCTAATTGTGCGTTGATTGGTCATTTCAATAGGCATAGGCATTCTCACTCAAATCTAGGTTTATGACTGTAATCAATTGTGCCATTGTTTGGAGTCAGCTAAATGCAGGTAGCCTATAGCCCCTGGTGTTTTACAGTAGAATTGGCAGGAATGTAAAAAATGAACTATTTAGGCAGTTGTGTTTTGTCAAATTGACAGACTCATTTATTCAACATGAATAGTGAGGCCATTTCGAGGTAAGAAGTGCTCTGTTGTCCAATTAGCACTGCTGGAATAAGTTTATATTCAATCACTGAATCATATATTAATAATATGGATTATATACTGAAAGTGCCTACAGCTAGTGTTTTTTAAAGGGTTTATTTTTTTTTACCCTGTAGCCTAATCTGACTGACTGTTACAGTCAATCTAATTATTTCTAACAGCTGATCGACAATTGTGATAGAAAATGTGACCATGATCACAATTGATAACTTCCAATTTCATTAACTAAACATGGCTATTAATAATTGCATAATAACACAAGGCTACAACAATACACTGAAGTTATAGGCTATTTATGACATCTGTTTGCCAGCTGCAGGTAGACTACACAAGTGGCAACAATAAATTGATCAAATCAAATTTTATTTGTCACATACACATGGTTAGCAGATGTTAATGCTTGTGTAGCGAAATGTTGATATTGCAATGACTCCAGCCTAATCGTCATTCCAACATATTTATTGATTCAAATGGTAGGCTACAGTAGCCTACATAGGTAGTATTAATTAATAGGCTACTTAATGGTCAACAGATGTATCATTCTCCACATTTTAATGTCAGTTTCATTGTGGACTTTTCCCCCCATTTACAGAAGCACGCGTGGGAGTTCCATAACGTCCATTTAAAATTTCCCCCTCTTTTAGGCGCTCGATACCAAGAACTGAGCAACCTTGATATGATTTTCCATAAATCGAAATTAAAATGTAGTTTAAACCACCTCCGAGCGAATTTATCTAATGCGCTCTAGAGCTCCTTAGTCGTTTTCCAGTGCTTTGTCGTCATATTTCATGATGCCCATCAGTTCTAGGGCGTTATAATGTTTGATGGGAAAAGATTTTGAAATATTCTACCTTACAACTTGTATTTAAAAAAAGTTGTAGTGACTTGCACGCATGCTGCTGTCTCCTCACCCACGTGACTCGGCTGCTGCTGCAGCGCTCGGTCTCTACACACACCCCCCTCTGGCCCTCTCCACTACTCACGGCACTAATTACATTTAAGGGCCTTTATTGGCATGGAAAACATGTGTTTACATTTTTCAAAACAAGTGAAATAGATAATAAAGTGAAAAAAATTAACAGTAAACATTACACTCACAAAAGTTCCAAAGGAATAGATTAGAACATTTCAAATGTCATTTGAAATACAGTGTTTTAACATGTGCAAATAGTTAAAGTACAGAAGGGAAAATAAATAAACATAAATATGGTTGTATTTACAATGGTGTTTTATTCTTCACTGGTTGCCCTTTTTGCTGGGCAACAGGTCAACATGTCTTGCTGCTGAAGATGGCACACTGTATTTCACCAATAGATATGAGAGTTAATCCAAAAATTGGATTTGTTTTTCTCAATTTCTTTGTTGGTCTGTGTAAATCTGAGGGAAATGTGTCTCTAATATGGTCATACATTTGGGCAGGAGGTTAGGAAGTGCAGCTCAGTTTCCAGCTCTGTTGTGGGCAGTGTGCACATAGCCTGTCTTCTCTTGAGAGCCATGTCTGCCTACGACGGCCTTTCTCAATAGCAAGGCTATGCTCACTGAGTCTGTACAATGTCAAAGCAGCTTTCCTTTAATTTTGGGTCAGTCCCAATGCTCGGTGTATTCTTGCTACTGTGTACGGCCAAATAGCATTCTCAGTTTGCTCAGTTTCTTTTTAATTCTTTCCAAATGTGTCAAGTAATTATCTTTTTGTTTTCTCCATGATTTGGTTGGGTCTAATGTGTTGCTGTCCAGGACCAGCTTGCTTAGGGACTCTTCTCCAGTGCATCTCTCTGTAGGGGATGGTTTTTGTTTATGGAAGGTTTGGATGTTGCTCTCCTTTTAGGTGGTTGTAGAATTTAACGTCTCTTTTCTGGATTTTGATAATTAGCGGGTATCGGACTAATTCTGCTCTGAATGCATTAATTTTGTGTTTTACGTTGTACACAATATTTTTTTTAATGCAGAATTCCACATGCAGTCTCACTTTGGCATTTGTCCCATTTTGTGAATTCTTGGTTGGTGAGCGGACCCCAGACCCCACACCATAAAGGCAATGGTTAATAACTGATTCAAGTATTTTTAGCCAGATCCTAATTAGTATGGTTTAATTTTATGTCCTTTTGATGGTGTAGAAGGCCCTCACCATTTCTACCATTGGGCACTCCTGCGGGTTGGTCTGCACACGGCCCACAGACACCACCATGGGTCTTCTGTCTATTCTTTTATTTTTGTATTTTACCGTTATTTTACCAAGGTAAGTTGACTGGAGAAACACATTCTCATTTACAGCAATAACCTGGGGAATAGTTACAGGGGAGAGGAGGGGGAATGAATGAGCCAATTGTAAAGCTGGGTATGATTAGGGAACCATGATGGTATGAAGGGTCAGATTGGGAATTTAGCCAGGACACCGGGGTTAACACCCTACTCTACGAATAAAGTGCCAATGGGATCCCCCCCCCCGCGCCACCTCCCCCCCCCCTCCCCCTCCCCCTCCACCCCCGGCCCCCCCCCCTCTCGCAACGCGCGACCCCCCGCCCTCCCAGCAGCCGCGTCTCGACGCGCCGCTCCACGAGCCGTAGCCCGCGCCCTCTACCCCACCTCTCCGCGCCTCGCAGCCCTCAGCCCCGGCGCCCCCACTCGCTCCGCCTGCTCCGCCCACCGCCCTCTCCGCTCGCTCGCCCACCCTCTCCGGCGCGCCCCCGCCCGCCCCACCCCCGCCCCCCCCGCCCCCCCTCCGCCGCCGCGCGCGCTCCCGCCCCGCTCCCCCGCCCTCTCCGCCCCCCCCTCCCCCCCGCGCCCCGTCTACAGCCCATGCCGACTCGCCCCCGCCGCATCGACCGCCGCCGGCGCGCGCCGCACGCCCGGCCAGCGCCGCCGCCCCCCCCACACCCCTCCACCCCCGCCGCCACCCCGCGCTCGCCACGCCCGCCATGCGCGGCGCGCCTCCGCTCGCCCCCCGCTCTCCCCGCCCCCGCCCCGACCACCGCGCCCTCCCCACCCCTCCCCCCCGCTGCTTCACCACCCCCGCGCTCCCCCGCCCCCCGCCCCGACTTCCCGCCCCCCCCCCCCTCCCCCACCACCACACCCCCACACACCCCCGCCCCCCCCCCCCCCCCCCCCTTCGCCCCCCCCCCCGGCGCGCCGCCTCGCCCCCCCGCCCCCCAGCCCCCCCCCCGCCCTGGCTCCCCGCCGCCCTCGCGCCGCCCCCCCCCCCTACCTCCCGCCCTGCGCTCGCGCCTCCCCCCCGCGCGCCCTCGACCCCCGCGCCGCCGCGCCCCCTCGCTCCGCCCGCCCGCACCCCGCCCCCGCCCCCGCCCGCCGCCCCCCCCCCTCCCCCCGCCACCACCCCCCCCCCACCCCGCGCCCACTACCGCCCCCCCCCGCAGCTCCCCCCCCCCCCGCCCCCCGCCCCTCCCCCCTCCGGTCCCCCCCGCCCCCCCGCTGCCCCGCCCCCCTCCCCCCCCTCCCCGCGCGCCGCCCCCTCCCCCCTGCCCCGCCCCCGGCGCCGCGACCCCCCCCCCCCCCTCCCCCCCAGCTCCCCCGCCCCTCGGACCCCCCCCCGAGCCCCCGAGCCCCGGCCCCGCCCCCCCGCCGCCCCTGGCCCCCCCGCCCGCCCGCCGGCCCCCGAGCACACCCCCACCCCCCCCCACCCCGCCGCCCGCACCTCACCCCCCCCTCTCACCCGCCCTTCCCGCTCCCCCCCCACCCCGCGGGCTCCCCCTCCCCTCACTCTCACCGCGCCCCCAGCGCGCCCCCCCCGCTACTCCCCCCGCCCCCCCCCCCCACCTCACCCCCGTTCCCCCCCTCCCCCCCCGCCCCCCCGCCCGACCGCCGTCGCCGCTCCCGCTCCTCCCCCCGCACCCTCCCCCCGCGCCCACCCCCCTCCCCCCCCCGCCGCACTCTCCCCCCCCCCCCACCCCCCGCCCGCCCCCCGCGCCCCTCCCCCCCTCCCGCTCCCCCCGCCCCGCCCCCCTCCCCCCCCCCTCCCCCGCCCCCCCCCCCCCCCCCCGCCCCCCCCCCCCCCCCCCCCCGCCCCCCCCCCGCCCGCGTCCCCCTCCCCGCCCCCCCCCCCCCGCCCTCCACCTGCCCCCCCCCCCCCCGCGCCCCGCCCCCACCCCCCCACCCCCCCCCCCCCTCCCCCCCTCCCACCCCCCCCCCCCCCCCCCCCGCCCCCCCGCCCCCCCCCCCCCCCCCCCTCTTCTCCTCCCCCCCCCCCCCCGCCCCCCCTCCGCCCCCCCACCCCCCCCGCCGCCCCCCCCCCCCCCCCCCCCCCCCCCCGCCCCCCCCGCCACCCCCCGCCCCCCCACGCCCCGCCCCCCCCCGCCGCGCGCCGCCCCCCCCTCCCCCCCCCCCCCGCTCCTCCCGCTTTAGTGACCACATAGAGAGCCACCGGACACCTAGGCGGTTTTAAACACCCTTGTGATCGTCCGGTGTACGTACAGTGCCGATGGGACATTCTTTAGTGACCACCGAGAGTCGAGGACACCGGGGTTAACACCCTACTTCTTAGCGATAAGTGCCATGGGATCTTAGTGACCACAGAGAGCCAGGCACCGGGGTTAACACCCCTACTCTTACGATAAGTGCCATGGGATCTTTAGTGACCACAGAGAGTCAAGACACCGGGGTTAACACCCTACTCTTACGATAAGTGCCATGGGATCTTTGAGTGACGCACAGAGAGCCAGGACACCGGGGTTAACACCCTACTCTTACGATAGTGTGCCATGGGATCTTTAGTGACCACAGAGAGTCAAGACACGGGGTTAACACCCCTACTCTTACGATAAGTGCCATGGGATCTTTTAGTGACCACAGAGAGTCAAGACCCCGGGTTAACACCCCTACTCTTACGATAAGTGCCATGGGATCTTTTAGTGACCACAGAGAGTCAAGACACCGGGGGTTAACACCCTACTCTTACGAGTAAGTGCCATGGGATCTTTAGTGACCACAGAGAGTCAAGACACCGGGGTTACACCCCTACTCTTACGATAAGTGCCATGGGATCTTTAGTGACCACCAGAGAGTCAAGACACCCGTTTAACATCCCATCCGAAAGACGGACAGGGGTAGAACAGAGTATACCATCAATAGATCATACTGTACATGTTTTGTGACTTTACATGCATTACAATATGGTCATTTACTGTAAATGTAATGGTAAAACATACCCTTTTGGGGGGGGGGGTGTTCTCATGATCTAATTGACAGTTGATATGTTCAGGGGTGAACTAATCTGGAAGCCTCTGTTTACACACTGGTCAACGGCCCAGACTTCATCAGACACACTTACAGTTCCCTGCCGTCTCCCTCCCTCCCTCTCTCTGATGTCCCCTCTTTGACGGGGCCAAGCCCAGCGCTTCACGGGGCCCATGCCACCCTCTTTCACGGGGCCCATGCACCAGCCTTTCACGGGGCCCATCGCCACCTCTTTCACGGGGCCCATGCCACCTCTTTAGCGGGGCCATGCCCAGCCGCTTTCACGGGCCATGCCGTGAACCTCGTTGAGCGGGGCCCATGCCCAGAAGCTTTTACGGGGCCCATGCCCACCTCGTTGACAGGGCCCATGCCCACCTCTTTCAAGGGGCTCATGCCCACTCTTTGACAGGGCCCAAGCCCAGCTCTTGTGCGGGGCCCATGCCCACACTCGTTGAAGGGGGCCCATGCCCAGCTCTTTCACGGGGCCACATGCCCACCGTCGTTGACGGGGCCATGCCCAGCTCTTTACATGGGGCCCATGCCCACCTCGTTGACGGGGCCGCATGCCCAGCCTCTTTCACGGGCCCAGTGCACCTCGTTTGGCCACGGGGGCCCATGCCCACCTCTTCACGGGGGCCAGCCCACCTCTTTCACGGGGCCCATACGCCCACCTGTTGACAGGGCCCATGCCCACCTCTGTTGACGGGGGCCCATGCCCCGCACCTCGTTTGACGGGGCCCAAGCTCCACCTCTTCACGGCCCTATGCCCGCGCGTTGACG
>NW_019943381.1:124705-148680 GCF_002910315.2 Salvelinus sp. IW2-2015 | reverse complement strand
ACCAAGGCCCACCTCTTTCACGGGGCCATGCCACCTCGTTGACGGGGCCATGCCCACAAGCTCTTTGATTTCTTCCTCTCCCTTGCTGTCTATCTGCTCAATGTTGAAAGAAATTGCAAGTGATCACACACATCCTTTTATATGGTGACCCATTGTTGTTACAACTGAAATCCATTAGCAATAAGGATCAGTTACTATGTAGGGTTACACTTTACAAACATATTTTTTTTCTGTAGTTCTCAAAATCCATATATAGTAGGCAAACCAGTTTAAAATCTATAGGTTAAGCAAAAAGCTAAGTGATTAACCATTAAGCGCATTTGGATTAAATGATGGTCAATTGTATTAAACAAATGAGAAAAGAGTCATGAAATGTATGGTGAGCATTGCAATGTGAAAGGCAATTACTTAATATGGAAGGTATTTCTAGATGAAACACTGTTTAGGTTTGGTGAAAAAGTTACTGTGTGGTTTTGTGTGTTGTACTTAGTAAATTAGAAAATGTGCTTAAAGTTTGGGAAAAAACTGCCTTTTGATGACCTGCTTTGAGTTTTGTACTAAGAGTTGTGAAAGTTTACCACATACTTGTGAAAATTAGTACTAAAGCGTATATATAAATCTTTGGTCACAGCGCATCAGTCCTCACTGACCAGTTTGGCTTTAACACACACACACCGTTGCACAGGTTGTGTGTGTGTGTTAGACTGTAACTATATATAAGAGAAAGGTAACTAATAATTTGCCCCATGATGATAAATCAGTGTGCCATGCATACCAATATGTGTCTCAGTTGGCTACTTGATTTAAATGTAGCTCAGTTGGTAGAGCGAGGTGCTTGCAAATCCAGGGTAGTGGGTTCGATCCCAAGTATGAATAGGGCCCAAGCCCACCTCTTTCACGGGGCCCATGCCCACCTCGTTGACGGGGCCCATGCCCACAAGCTCTTTGATTTCTTCCTCTCCCTTGCTGTCTATCTGCTCAATGTTGAAAGAAATTGCAAGTGATCACACACATCCTTTTATATGGTGACCCATTGTTGTTACAACTGAAATCCATTAGCAATAAGGATCAGTTACTATGTAGGGTTACACTTTACAAACATATTTTCTTTCTGTAGTTCTCAAAATCCATATATAGTAGGCAAACCAGTTTAAAATCTATAGGTTAAGCAAAAAGCTAAGTGATTAACCATTAAGCGCATTTGGATTAAATGATGGTCAATTGTATTTAAACAAATGAGAAGAGAGTCATGAAATGTATTGTGAGCATTGCAATGTGAAAGGCAATTACTTAATATGGAAGGTATTTCTAGATGAAACACTGTTTAGGTTTGGTGAAAAAGTTACTGTGTGGTTTTGTGTGTTGTACTTAGTAAATTAGAAAATGTGCTTAAAGTTTGGGAAAAAACTGCCTTTTGATGACCTGCTTTGAGTTTTGTACTAAGAGTTGTGAAAGTTTACCACATACTTGTGAAAATTAGTACTAAAGCGTATATATAAATCTTTGGTCACAGCGCATCAGTCCTCACTGACCAGTTTGGCTTTACACACACACACACCGTTGCACAGGTTGTGTGTGTGTGTTAGACTGTAACTGTATATAAAGAGAAAAGGTAACTAATAATTTGCCCCATGATGATAAATCAGTGTGCCATGCATACCAATATGTGTCTCAGTTGGCTACTTGATTTAAATGTAGCTCAGTTGGTAGAGCGAGGTGCTTGCAAATCCAGGGTAGTGGGTTCGATTCCCAAGTATGAAAAAAATCATAATATGAACTTGTATGCAATCACTACTGTAAGTTGCTCTGGGTAAGTGTTTACTAAATGACTAAAATGTTAAAACACAGACCTCCAGATCTACTATATTTTAACWGGGGACATTCCTCCAAAAATAACTTTTGAGTGGATTGGACAAGTAATTCTGTGAAACATTTAAGATTCATTCTCACCTTTTCACTTCTCTTTCTCCCATGCTGGGTTTTCAAGAGCTAGAAAGCCTACGTCCGCCCTGCCCTGGCACAGCTTGGCACGTAGGCACAGTGGTACCAGTTTCCAGCTTGGCAGAGCCAGGAGGCTGATGGCCCTGTGTTTTACCCACTGGAAGAGCGAGCTGGACTGGGCTTGAAACAGACAGGAGGTCCTGGAGCAGAGATGTACTCTACCTACATATACATATTACCTCAATTACCTCGATTAACCTGTGCCCCCACAGATTGATTCCATACCGGTACCCCCTGTATATAGCCTCGCTACTGTTATTTTATTGTTGCTCTTTAATTATTTTGAATTTTAACTTCAGTTTATTTTAGTAAATACTTTCTTAACCTATTTTTGCATCTGTTGGTTAAGGGCTTTGTAAGTAAGCATTTCACTGTGAGGTGCTACACCTGTTGTTCGGAGCATGTGACAAAAAAAATGTGAATAGATATTTTGAGGGATTTGAGACTGAACCAGACACTTAAACTCACCGCTGTCACCATGAACCACTGGAGAACGGCCCCTAGAGGGCGCATAGCGCTCAAACACCTCAACAGAGGGACAATAATGGCAGGTGCAGCATCCCTTCCCATTACACACAGTTCCCCCTAGCCTAGACACAATCCTAAAGTTTTATTAACCCTTTGGCCCAAATAAGTCGCAGAAAAAAACAGATTAGATGATTATCGTTCTATAATTTATTTCAATGATTGTAATTCTATTTCTATGGAGGAAAAAATACTTAGCCACACCAAGCCTCCTAGTTTCCAGTACTACCATACTTATCCAAATCTTTCAGTTCTACACGACTGCACACTGCACATTTGTGGCCTGCTGGAGGTCATTTTGCAGGGCTCTGGCAGTGCACCTCCTTGCACAAAGGCGGAGGTAGCGGTCCTGCTGCTGGGTTGTTGCCCTCCCTACGGCTCCCTCCACATCTCCGTATGTACTGGCCTGTCTCCTGGTAGCGCCTCCATGCTCTGGACACTACGCTGACAGACACTGCAAACTTTTTGCCACAGCTCGCATTGATGTGCCATCCTGGATGAGCTGCACTACCTGAGCCACTTGTGTGGGTTGTAGACTCCGTCTCATGCTACCACTAGAGTGAAAGCACCGCCAGCATTCAAAAGTGACCAAAACATCAGCCAGGAAGCATAGGAACTGAGAAGTGGTCTGTGGTCACCACCTGCAGAACCATTCTTTTTTGGGGTGTCTTACTAATTGCCTATAATTTCCACCTTTTGTCTATTCCATTGCACCAACAGCACAACAGCATGTGAAATTTATTGTCAATCAGTGTTGCTTCCTAAGTGGACAGTTTGATTTCACAGAAGTGTGATTGACTTGGAGTTACATTGTGTTGTTTAAGTGTTCCCTTTATTTTTTTGAGCAGTGTATAATTCTCTAACACAATGAACAGAGGGGCTGTTTTTAGGAAAAAATAGTATGGACTTCTCCATTGGGATGTCTATGGGAATTGTCTTTCTGGGCTCGGCGTCAGTTAAACTGTAGTATCGCCAGCAGTGTAGCCAACTAATTTTCAGGGGAAGATGCTAGCGGCAGGTCTATTTGTTGCTAAAAGTTGCTAAATGACGTTGTCATTGCGTGATGACGCCATTATGTAATAACGTAAAACTGCGTCGTTACGTAAAATACACAATAACGTTACTCAAATTGACTGGCCATCTCGGCGAAAAATATGATTTGACATTTGTTAGTTTAGATTTGTTTGTTTATTATCACATATTTCTATTTGTAAAAGWAATTTAAACACAACACATTTTATATGATCAGATATTTTTATTTTTAAACACAACACATTGAATTTTTGAACAATTACACATTATTGAACAATTACATTTTATTTATTTTCTTTTTAACTAGTAAACCTACACATTCTGAACAATTATAGTTTTAAGCAGTGTATTGGTAGTTAACATGCTACCTAACTGATCAACAATTATAGGTACAAGCTAATAACAAGGTACTGTATATGCTATCTTATTGAACAAGCAACTTAACTCAAATAATGATGTATATGCTAGGCATCTCTCTCCAGCTCTCTGCAGGTTGTTGTGCTGCTTGGCTGGATAGCTGCTTACTGGTATCCTCCAGATATTGCCACTGTTCTCGCTCACACTGCCACCATCAGCTGTGTGTCTCCACCAGTTCCGGAAAGTCCACTCCTTGCATACGTACTGTAAATATGATGAATCATAGATTGGCATGGAAATCCTCTTCATCTTCACTGTCCAACTGCATTGTCACGGAGCTGGAACCAGCAGTAGAGGATGGAGTGGCCTTAAAGCTGTATGCTGCTGTGGTGCCAAACTGCTGCAGAACTTCACTTGGTAGTTCATGCTGGTAACAGGTATCACCAGCCAGCTTCCGTCCATACCACACCAGGAGTATGGAGTTGAGAGTGTGCAGTGACATTCTATTTCTTAACTTTGACTTGACCACCCTCATTTGGCTGAATAGCCGTTCAACCTCCACATTTGAGTGTGGCAAGGAGAGGGCAGCGAGTGCAGCTTTGCACAGTTCTTCAAATGGATTTGACCCGGAAGAGTCCGTGTAGTTATTGACTCCACTCCAAAACTCAACTGTATTTCCAGTTGAGTCGCACCTAAACAGATGGATGATTCTCCATTGGRAAACAATTTGATTATTTGTTTGGGGCTAGTACCCCAGTAGCTCAGCTACTTTAATAATTTCAGTGGTGCCTTTATTGTGCTTTAGCGTTTCCTTAAAACTGAACAAGGCCGTGTTTCGCAAGGCTTCAAGGTTGTCTGGGAGCCTTGCTTGCAGCTCCTTGCTTAAAGCAACAACGTAGTTGATGCACCGTCTTCGATTGTCCTTTTGTCCTCTGGCTCAAGACTGAGTTGGTACAACGTGCTCTCGAAAAGGTACCCAAGGTATGGTGATGGACTGAGATGTCTATCAATGGCATCCTTCAGGACATCCATTTTTGCCATAGGGTTGACTACTCTGCTGCAAATCGATGTTAAGAGGTCTACCAGATTGTCCAAAAGCTAGACAGGATCTGTTTGCTCCTCCCTCAAATGACTTCACTGCAACTTGTACGTCGGACAGGATTAATTACAAGAATGTCAGGTAGACATAGTTGGTCTTGTCCATGTGCATGGCGTGGAGCACATCCGCTATGTAGCAATGCTCCCTGGCCTTGGTCACCTCAAAGTGGAGTTTCAGTTCTTCCCACTGGCTCAATATACGAGTTACCGCAGGCTCAATCGATAGCCAACGTGTGGCACACACTTTGGTGATCTGCATGGGTTTCTGGCCACAATTAAWGGTGGCATACACTGCTTTGTACACCTCATGCTATTTTGGAGAAATTCAAAAACCAGTTGTAGGTTTCCCTGATTAAGTACTCCACACTCCTAGGGATGGTTTCTTTGGATGCTGCACAGACAGCCAATTGTAAAGAATGGCACACATCACGGATGAGTACCAAATTGGGCAATGCACATTCTTCCTTTAAAATCTTGTGCACCCTGTTGTGCACCCTAGTCATCATGGACGCATTATCAGTGCCAATAGCCTGAAGATTTTATTTTTTAAAGTTCTCAAGAAACTCAACTACCGCCTTTGCTATTGATCTGGCATCGCCCTCCTCCAATTCAACCAGCCCGAGAAATGTGGACACAAAGGTTCTTTTTTTAGCACTGAAATACCAAATCACCACACCCAGGTATTTCGAGACACTGACATCAGTGGACTCATCCAGAAGGAGACTGAACTTCTCATCCCCCACATCTGATGTTACCCTTTGGAGAAAATAAGGAGCCAGTACTCCCCTAATCATTTCTGTGCACTTGGAAGTTTGTTGCTGCCTTTGGGGATGCTGCCTTTGGGGATGATTGTCAGGCATTCTTGCTGCCACAGAATCTGAAAAGGCAGCATCCCTAAAGGCAGCCAATGCTCCGCAATGGCCATTCTGCGCTTTTGTGTAACAGTATAGCTTCCGTCCCTCTCCTCGCCCCAACCTGGGCTTGATCCAGGGACCCTCTGCACACATCGACAACAGCCACCCTCGAAGCATCGTTACCCATCGGKCCACAAAAGCCACGGCCCTTGCAGAGCAAGGGGAACAACTACTTCAGGTCTCAAGCGCGAGTGACGTCACCGATTGAAACGCTATTAGCGCGCACCACCGCTAACTAGCTATCCATTTCACATCGGTTACATTTGCAGTTATSCACTTTCTTAACCAACTGTGGTAATGTAGACTGCGTTGCGGGGTTGTACGGTTTTGATTTATTTATATGCTTTGCTGTAGCACAATGTTTTTTGATGTCATACATTTTTGCAAGCATATCTGATTTGCAGTATGCACTGTATGCCCGACAATCATCCCCAATTACTGGCTTCAGCCACCCATTAAATTCAGGTACAGACTCCCACTCTTTTCTGTACTTCTGGCTGTACAATTTTGATTGAGACAWSKTGATTGATGTTGTAAGCTCTGTTCAAGATCAAACATTCGTGACCAACTATATTCATTGGGTTTTGCTCGTCGAACCCGTACTACTGCAGTCAGCCAACAATGATTTGAAATTGCTGCTGGCTGAGCGCCTGCTGCCGACGTCACTCACAATGCACTTTTGCAGCCAGCCACGTGTGTTGTGACTGAGTGCGTGACAGAGAAAATCGTTTTGTGTCATTTAGAGGGAAAATGCGTGCATTTTAGCGTTTGAGTCACTTTCAAAAGTTGATAAAAAATCAAAATACATTTTTTAAAGTTGCTAAATTTGTTGCTAGGTGCTGTTTGAAAAAAAGTTGCTAAATCTAGCAACAAAATTGCTAAATTGGCATCACTGATTCGCCAGTCTCCTCTGTATGACGACCGGGGCGAACGGATACTAGTTCCTTTCACGTCACGAATGACACGTGTATTCAAGATGGCGGCCGCGGCGATGGTAAGTGGGAAGGAATACAATTTTGTTCTTCAAACATCTGTCTGTTTTCACTGTCTACCTTCAACTATAAGCATATTGTTGTGTTATTCTTTATATCCGAGTTTACTTTATGAAATGAAATTAAGTTATGATTTAATGGTATTTAAATGTGGTGTCTTTCTACATTGTTGGTTTGTCAATGGTGCAGAAGTGCTAGTAACGTAGTAGGCTAGTGTTGACGACGCTAACCAGCTAACTTGTCAAATGTGTTTTCAAGTGTAAATCCACAATACAATAATGTTCCTTAGTTCTTACTGTGTATGTTGATCAGAAAGGAAATGTATTACGGTTGACAGTTAACAGTAATACTTGACTTCGTAGCTCTTGGCTTTGGCGTAGCTGGGCTGTTATCTGTCTAGCCAACAACATACTACAGAAATGTAAGGTTAGCTAGCTAACTTGGCTAGTTAATTAGTCTGAATCATAATCTAACATTAGCTA
The DNA here is from genome assembly GCF_002910315.2 of Salvelinus sp. IW2-2015. NCBI lineage: Eukaryota > Metazoa > Chordata > Actinopteri > Salmoniformes > Salmonidae > Salvelinus > Salvelinus sp. IW2-2015. The sequence continues at coordinate 141,279 of NW_019943381.1, read as the reverse complement.
CACATACGCTTTCTAAACGTTGTAGCAACTGGGAATGCAAAGCAGGTCGTTTTCATGTGGTAGTTGGCTAGTTCGAGCACCAGAGCCAGTTTAGCTAGCTAACGTTACATGGTTAATGCTAACTATGCCATGGTTCGCTAGGTAGAATGTGGCTGGCAACTAGCTAGTTATGTATTTCCGCGTTGATAGGTGTAACGCTATTCTATTATAGTAGCCAAAGACGAGCTCCTTGATGAGTATCAATGTGGTGTATTTAGTTGACATTCCCATCAAAACAATTAACTAATAATGTCACCTAGCTATTTAGCTAACGTTAGCTAGTTAACGTTAGCTATTGTGAGTGTGGAGATTTTTTACTCATTCTTATACAGAGAGGTAGCTAACTAACACCTGTAGCCGGCTAACAAATTAATCATTTCAAGCGAGATTAATACTATAACTTCGGCTACATTGGGTTGTTTGGTTTTGTTATTGTTTTTATCAACACGTATATTTTCAATGTTTAGACGTTTCACTGCTATCACAGAATGTTCATGCTCGTCCCCCACCCACCCCCATAACAAATGCAGAATAGTTATGGTCTGATTAGAGTCATGGATACGGTGGTTTTACAAGCACTCAGACAGGAAAGGAAAATCCAGCTTGACTGGTGTGACATTTAGTTTTAGTAAGAGGCCTATGTTTGCCTGCAAAATCTTGAGCTCTCTCAATCTGAGTGAAAGGGATTTATATAGCCTACACCCATGTCACTTTCCGTTACTACTCCCTGTTGCTAATATTTAGGATTTATTGCACATGGCTGGTTTGCCGGACACAGATTGAGCCTCCTGGATGAAAAGCACCTTCAATGCAATTTCCCATCTGTACATTTTTTGTTGTCCAGTACTAGGTTTAACCTGGATCTGGGAACCCTGGTTAAGGTGACCTCCCACTCCAGCTGTAAAATTGTTTTGTTCTAATAATTGTCATGCAGTGTTATTGTAACACCCTTAAGCATACACTAAATAATCCACAAGATCATGTTGAGATATTAAGGCGTTTCTATACCATCAGTGGCCTGTGTAGGCCTACGGTCTAGCCACTGTAACTGGTTAGATGCGCCATACTGTAGGTCCATGCCAAGTACAGTGTCAAGGTTTTGTGTAAGTGATTGAGTCATCTTGGATTGTGCTTGGTACTGTGCACCAATAAACCTAGAACATTTTAATCTGATCACCATCTCAGGTTGAAAAATGTGTCTCACCTTACATGGCCCGATTGTGTCTCCGCTCTCCATTGATTACCCACTTTGGAAATTGAGTATGTGGCAAGTAGTCCGTTTGTGTKTTGCAGGCGACGTGGTTGGCCCTTCTGCTGTTGTCCATGTTGCCTGGAGGAGTACAGGCCTTTTACGTGCCTGGAGTTGCTCCAATGAACTTCCACCAGAACAGTGCTGTAGAGATTAAGGTAAACTAAGCAGAAACGTGTCCTACTCCTAGCCTTTTTATCTTTAATCAGCATAATACTCTTATTGTTTTTTTGGCTGTGTTTGTTTCTGCTTTGGCTTTTTATGGATTTACTAAATTGGCGTTGTTTGGTTTTCTAAGTATAATGTATGTTATCATAACCTAATTTTGATACATAGACAAAAGCCTGTTTAGCGCAAAGGCTTACCAAGGCAGGCTGAGGTGGAAGCTAGTACTGGTTGTGTAGCCTATTTGCATGCAGTTGGCAGGTCAGGCAGTCAGTCACTCAAATGAATGTGCATATTGATCCCCCCCCCCCCAGGCCGTGAAGTTGACCAGCTCCCGGACTCAGCTTCCCTATGAATACTACTCCCTGCCCTTCTGTCTGCCTGATAAAGTGGTCTACAAAGCAGAGAACCTGGGTAAGTAAGCATCTCTCTCTGCTCTCCACTCATGCAGATGTGTTGTCTTGTGTCGCTGTTTGGAAGGTTTACTGTTTGCTTGTGTACTGTGTTTATTTGCTGATGATTTGTCTTTGTATGTGATTTATAATAATCTGTTGCACCTCAAGGCCCTCACCAAGAAGTCCTACTGACATGTGTTATCCTGTGTGTGTGCAGGGGAGGTGTTACGCGGGGACCGTATTGTCAACACCCTGTACTCGGTACTCATGACCCAGGACAGGAAGTGTRAGGTGGTTTGTGCCAAGATGAAACTCAACGTACAGCAGAGTAAGCTGGTGGCTGAGCGAATTCAGGAGGAGTACTATGTTCACCTGTGAGTTCCCTTTCCTCATTACTCTTTATCACCTTTTTTAAGAAACAGTCAGCATGCCTGTGAATCATCTACCATTGGATCCAATACAATCAGGCAGCGCATTTGTCAGGTAACTGTGTAAAATGCTGCTGTATGGTCCATGTTAATCCTGTCTCTAAACTCCCACAGCATTGCGGACAACCTCCCAGTGGCTACGCGGCTGGAGTTCAACCCCAACATAGAGGCAGGGGCTGAGGACAAGGAGGTGGTGAAGGATGTTCAGTTTGAACAYGGCTACAGGTTGGGCTTCACTGACAACAACAAGGTACTGAACCTCTTTACAAGGGGATAACTAAAGGATGGAGAGAGAGCATGGACACATCTGAATGAGATTAGGGGAGTGGAACGCTGAATCCTTCTATTTGACCCCCTACACTTTTCAGGTGTAAAGAAGTGGATAAAGACAGCAGGGTTTTTTCTAGATATAAAATTCGTTTTTCTAGAACAGATCTTGTTGGGCTGGGGATCTTAACATTTTTCAGCTTGAGGCCCAAATGACAACTTGACCGTCCACCCGAGACCCAACTCGTCCTTCAACGACCCAAATTCATAAAAAAATCTGTGTGATTTATAGATAACTCACAATCCTCTCACATGCCCAGGGCCTACTTTGGGTCCCAAGTCAAACCATAGTTTAAGAAATCCTGCTTTAGGGTGTTTTGTATTCTGTTCTCTCTCTGCTATAGTTCTACCTACACAACCACCTGTCCTACAGTATGTTGTGTCTCTGCTATAGTTCTACCTACACAACCACCTGTCCTACAGTCCTACAGATTGTGGCTCTGCTATAGTTCTACCTACACCAACCACCTGTCCTACAGTTATGTTGTCTCTGCTATAGTCTACCTACACAACCACCTGTCCTACAGTATGTGTTTCTCTGCTATAGTTCTACCTACACAACACCGTCCTACAGTATGTTGTGTCTGCTATAGTTCTACCTACACAACACCTGTCCTTACATAGTGTGTTTCTCTGCTATAGTTCTACCTACACAACCACCTGTCCTTCATCATCTACTACCACAAGGAGAAGCTGGAGGAGGGGGAAGAGCACAACTACAGAGTTGTACGTTTTGAGGTGGTTCCCCAGAGTGTCAAGGTGGAGGGTAAGTTACAGTGTCCTTTCTGCGGTACGAACGGGTTATTTGAGCCCAATAAACACAGTGACAAGCATTCAAAAATACAGGAGTGGAGGTTGCTGAGGGGAGGACGGCTCATAAYAAGGTCTGGAACGGCGCGAATGGCTTCAAACACATGGAAACCATGTTGATATCGTTCCACCTATTCCGCTCCAGTTATTACCACGTGCCCCTCCTCCCCAATTAAGGTGACACCAACCTCCTGTGAAATACAGTGTGTGTTTCTATCCTTCCCCTTCTATATGTCAATTCTCTCTGTATGGATCCCTCTGCAGACCTAAAGGTGGCTGATAAGGGGGCATGTACCCTGCCCGAGGCCACTAACTCAGCTCCTCAGGAGATTGACCCCTCCAAGGACAACGACGTTCTCTTCACCTACTCTGTCCGCTGGGAGGTAAGAGGCACAAGCCCTTCTCTTTATGTTCCATCTTTAGGTTTTTAGCAACAGCAAAGATTTTAGATTTTCCTTTGTAAAATGTGAAACGGTGTGATGCACTTTAAATAGAATGTGACTTGACTTAGCTGGCTACATTGTTGTTAATGGACCTCTTCACTGAGGAATGCGGTTATTTGTTTTTGTTAAATATATCTTTCTTCATTTGCTAAGCTCCTTGATTGTGTAATTGCTTGTCTTGTAATGCAAGGTTCTCTAGATAAAGAGCCCGTGGTCTCATTMGGACTCCCCTTCCTAAAGAAATAGAAATGGACCCCGTTTGTCTGCCCTGTAGGAGAGCCAGGTGAAGTGGGCATCTCGCTGGGACACCTACCTGACCATGAGTGACGTGCAGATCCACTGGTTCTCCATCGTCAACTCCGTGGTGGTGGTCTTCTTCCTCTCTGGGATCCTCAGTATGATCATCATCAGGACCCTGAGGAAGGACATCGCCAACTACAACAGAGAGGATGACATAGTAAGAGACCCCACTCACTCTGCTAAATATGACATGGCTTTGGCATTTGACATCACTTTGTGTCTGTAGCTGCAGAGAGAGAGAGAGACTCAGTTAAATAAGTGTGAGACTGCGGAGATTTCAAAATGCGACATGTTGTGTTCACCCTCCTGAAGAAAAGTATTTGCTTCTTCAWGTTGTGTGAATGAATGTGGGTAGTGTCTGTAAAATACCAATGTCTGTCTTCGTTAGGAGGACACCATGGAGGAGTCAGGCTGGAAGAATGTCCATGGKGACGTGTTCAGACCTCCACAGTATCCCATGATCCTCAGCTCTCTGCTGGGCTCAGGCATACAGCTCTTCTGCATGATCCTCATCGTTATCTGTGAGTGGGCTGTAAACAGGACTCCTAAAACCTCTTCAAAAGTACTCGATCTACCAACTGGCATTTTCATCAAGGACATGTATTGTCTGGATATGGGCCATCCATCACAACTGGAGATGAAAGCGTGGTAGTGTGTGTCTCTGTGACATGGGGCTGAAGCTGCTGTGTTATCTGTCCTGTAGTCGTGGCCATGTTGGGGATGCTGTCTCCTTCCAGTAGAGGGGCGCTGATGACCACTTCCTGCTTCCTGTTTATGTTCATGGGGTAAGACACGAGAGAGACGCCCTCCTTATTTCTCTTGCTCTATCCCAAATGGACCCCTAAACACTTGTGGACATTTTGATAAGTATAAGCAGTAATGGGGGAACTTCCACCTAGCTTGTCAGAGGGTGTGGTGGAGCAAGCGATTTTATATATTGCTTACACCTATCAAATCCTCTCAGATATCCACACAGAAATGGGGTGTAGTATAGGGCTTCGGGGTCCATTTGGGWTTGGGCCTCTGGCTGTGGTCTGTCTGCTGTCTATACGCTGTGGGAGAGCCATCCGTATGACTTTTCTCTTCCAGTGTGTTCGGTGGATACTTTGCTGGCAGACTCTATCGCACGCTGAAAGGCCATCGGTGGAAGAAGGGAGCCTTCTGTGTGAGTACTACAAATGGACACTATCAATGGCTAATGCTGTATGTTTAAGCAAACTTAGTGTCCTGTTGCCTACTGTTCATGTGGGACTGTTTCTCCTCCGCTCTGCCTACAGACGGCCACTCTGTACCCCGCCGTGGTCTTCTGCATCTGCTTCGTTCTCAACTGTTTCATCTGGGGAGAGCACTCGTCTGGAGCCGTGAGCTAGCTAGTCTCCTACATACAGGCCCACTGTTTAACATCAACACTTTCACTATATATAGGGTCACTGTTAAACATCAACACATTAACTCACCGCCATAACTAGGACAGGTGTAGGTGTCTACCTCAGCATAGTCTTGTGTTGACATCAATCACACCGTCTCCCCCTCCCTCCTCAGGTCCCCTTCACCACCATGCTGGCTCTACTCTGCATGTGGTTCGGTATCTCCATGCCGCTGGTCTACTTGGGCTACTACTTTGGCTTCCGCAAGCAGCCGTACGATAACCCCGTCCGCACCAATCAGATCCCTCGCCAGGTGCCTGAGCAGCGCTGGTACATGAACAAGTTTGTGGGGTGAGTGTCCTTGTCAAGCCTGCCTACTGCTATGTTCTACAGCAGTGGTTCCTAAACTTTTTATAGTCCCGTACCCCTTCACACATTCAACCTCCAGCTGTACTCCCTCTAGCACCAGGGTCAGCGCACTCTCAAATGTTGTTTTTTGTCATCATTGTAAGCCTGCCACACACACACACACACTATACGATACATTTATTAAACATAAGAATGAATGTGAGTTTTTGTCACAACCCGGCTCATGGGAAGTGACAAAGAGCTCTTATAGGACCAGGGCACAAATAATAATATAATAATAATCAATAATTTTGCACTTTATTTAACCATCTTACATATAAAACCTTTTGTTCATCAAAAATGTTGAATAACTCACCACAGGTTAATGAGAAGGGTGTGCTTKAAAGGATGCACATAACTCTGCAATGTTGGGTTGTATTGGAGAGAGTCTCAGTCTTAAATMATTTTCCACACACAGTCTGTGCCTGTATTTAGTKTTCATGCTAGTGAGKGMCGAGAATCCACTCCCACATAGGTACGTGGTTGCAAAGGGCATCAGTGTCTTAACAGCTTGATTTGCCAAGGCAGGATACTGAGCGCAGCCCAATCCAGAAATCTGGCAGTGGCTTCTGATTAAATAACATTTTCACAGAACCGCTTGTTGGAATTTCAATGAGGCTCTCTTGTTCAGATATCGGTAAGTGGACTGGAGGCAGGGCATGAAAGGGTTATATAACGAATCCAGTTGTTTGTCTTCGGTTTCAGGAAAGTACCTGCGTAATTGCGCACCCAGCTCACTCAGGTGCTTCGCTATATCACATTTGACATTGTCCGTAAGCTTGAGTTCATTTGCACACAAAAAAACATATGGAAAGACCTGTATGTTGTCCTTGTTAATGCAGACAGAGAAGAGCTCCAACTTCTTAATCATAGCCTCAATTTTGTCCCGCACGTTGAATATAAACTCAGCAAAAAAAAGAAACATCCCTTTTTCAGGACCCTGTCTTTCAAAGATAATTTGTAAAAATCCAAATAACTTCACAGATGTTCATTGTAAAGGGTTTAAACACTGGTTCCCATGCATAAACAATTAATGAACATGCACCTGTGGAACGGTTGTTAAGACACTAACAGCTTACAGACAGTATTTATTATTTATTTTTACCTTTATTTAACTAGGCAAGTCCGTTAAGAACAAATTCTTATTTTCAATATAGGCCTAGGAACAGTGAGTTAACTGCCTTGTCCAGGGGCAGAACGACATAATTTTTACCTTTTCAGCTCGGGGATTTGATCTAGCAACCTTTCGGTTACTAGTCCAATGCTCTAACCACTAGGCTACCTGCCGCCACGGTAGGCAATTTAAGGTCACAGTTATGAAAACYTAGGACACTAWAGAGGTCTTTCTACTGACTCTGAAAAACACCAAAAGAAAGATGCCCAGGGTCCCTGCTCATCTGTGTGAACATGTCTTAGGCATGCTGCAAGGAGGCATGAGGACTGCAGATGTAGCCAGGGCAGTAAATTGCAATGTCCGTACTGTACTGTGAGACGCCTAAGACGGCGCTACAGGGAGACATCGTCCTCGCAGTGGCAGACCACGTGTAACAACACCTGCACAGGATCGGTACATCCGAACATCACACCTGCGGGACAGGTACAGGATGGCAACAACAACTACCCGAGTTACACCAGGAAGGCATAATCCCTCCATCAGTGCTCAGACTGTCCGCAATAAGCTGAGAGAGGCTGGACTGAGGGCTTGCAGGCCTGTTGTAAGGCAGGTCCTCACCAGACATCATCGACAACAACGTTGCCTATGGGCACAAACCCACCGTTGCTGGACCAGACGGGACTGGCAAAAAAATCACTGACGCATCGGTTTTGTCTCACCGGGATGATGTCGGATTCGCGTTTATCGTTCGACGGAATGAGCGTTACACCGAGCCTGTTAACTCTGGAGCGGGATCGATTTGGAGGTGGAGGGTCCGTCATGGCCTGGGGCGGTGTGTCACAGCATCATTGGACTGAGCTTGTTGTCATTGCAGGCAATCTCAACACTTGCGTTACAGGAAGACATCCTCTTCCCTCATGTGGTACCCTTCCTGCAGCTCATCCTGACATGACCCTTCCAGCATGACAATGCCACCAGCCATACTGCTCGTTCTGTGCTTGATTTCCTGCAAGACAGGATGTCAGTGTTCTGCCATGGCCAGCGAAGAGCCCGGATCTCAATCCCATTGAGCACGTCGTGGACCTGTTGGATCGGAGGGTGAGGGCTAGGGCCATTCCCCCCAGAAATGTCCGGGAACTTGCAGGTGCCTTGGTGTGTAAGCAGTGGTAAATCTCACAGCAAGAACTGGCAAATCTGGTGCAGTCCACGAGGAGGAGATGCACCTGCAGTACTTTATGCAGCTGGTGGCCACACCAGATACTGACTGTTTACTTTTGATTTTGATTCTGACCCCTCCCCCCCCCTTTGTTCAGGGACAACATTATTCTTATGTCAGTCACATGTCTGTGGAACTTGTTCAGTTTTCCGTTTTTGAATCTTACGTTCATATAAATATTTACACATGTTAAGTTTGCTGACAATAAATGCAGTTGACAATGAGGACGTTTCTTTTTTTGCTGAGTTTAGTTGCGGAGAGTCCTGTAATCCTAGATTATGATCATTCAGGCGAGAAAAAACATCACCCAGATTGGCCAGTCATGTGAGAAACTTGTCATCATGCAAGCGGTCAGTAAAGAACTTTAAGCTCGTCTCTCAATTAAAAAAAATAAAATATGTGTCAATACTTTGCCCTTGATAACTAGCGCACTCTCTATGTTGTAAAAGTGTTACAGGATCGCTGCCCAATCATTGCATATGTGCAGAAAATACACGAGAGTTCAGGGTCTTGCTTTAACAAAGTTAACCATTTTCACTGTAGTGTCCAAAACATCTTTCAGGCTGTCAGGCATTCCTTTGGCAGCAAGAGCCTCTCGGTGGATGCTGCAGTGTACCCAAGTAGCGTCGGGAGGAACTGCTTGCTCGCTCGTTACCACTCCACTATGTCTCTGTCATGACGTTTGCGCCATCAGTACAGATACCAACACATCTTGACCAAAGTCCATTTGATATCACCAAAGCTGTCCAATACTTAAAAAAAAAATCCTCATGTTGTCCTGGTTTCCAGTGGTTTGCAGAAGTGGATGCTTCCTTAATTGACCCCCCCATAAACGTAACGGGGAACAGATACAGGAGCTGTGCCAGGCCTGCCACGTCTGACTCATCCAGCTGTAACGCATAGAATTCACTGGCTTGTATGCGAAGCAGTAATTGTTTCAAAACATCTCCTGCCATGTCACTGATGCGTCATGAAACAGTGTTGTTTGAAGTCATTGTCTGTATAGTTTTTTGGGGGGGGCCTTTTCCCCCAGCGTTGTCCCAGCCATATCCACGGCAGCAGGAAGAATTAAGTCCTCCACAATAGTATGGGGTATGCCTGTCCTAGCCACTCAGTAGCTCACCATATAAGRTGCTTCTAGCCACTGCTTATTAATGGTGTCTGTTGCTTTTATACATGTCTTACTACTCAAAAGTCTTTATTTTCTCTCAAACTCTGTGGCTTATTTGTCATGTTTCTAAATGTCTGTGAAAGAGTGAAGGTTTCCCACAAGAGAGAGAAGGTTAATGTGATTGGATGTTAATTATTTGACTAGGCTACCTGTATATGACATTGTGTTATTTCGCTGAACACTAGATGGTTTAATTTTATTTTTGACAGTGAAACAAAGCTACTCAGGCGAGGAAAAAACTTCGCCCAAATGTATAGCCCCGTTGGAAAATATAAATGGACTSTTTGAAAATGTGAAGAAAAATAGTTGTATTTTGTTAATGTGAATCCCATTTTTATTTGGCATACCCCCGTTTGGAAATACCTGCTGGGGAGCAAAACGTTTCCTCATATCCAGTCACACAACTGGTCATTAAATCACTGTTAATCCTAATGCAGTGTCATTTCCTCTTTCCAAAGCATCCTGATGGCTGGGATTCTACCGTTTGGTGCCATGTTCATTGAGCTCTTCTTCATCTTCAGTGTGAGTAGAAGTCCTTTCCTATAGCCTGTTCTATTCTAGCCTGTTGAACTAGGAGTGTAGAGGGGAACAGGAGGAACTGTCGTAGGTGAAGTCGATCAAAAATGGATCTTGTTTRTTACAAGTTACAACAGGGAGACAGCCCAACGGACTTTACTATAAACACTTGTGATTATTCCTTTTCTTTTTCGATTATTTTTTTTCGGCCTATTTTAACAATGGAAAAAGCTTTTGTATAAATTTTATTTTACATTGTTACACGCAAGGATATACGGTGGCATTCTAAATAACTTAATAAAACAACAAACTTTAGAATGTAGTTTTTATGTACGGCACATTGAACTACCTCCGATGTCACATGGCCTTGACACATTACCCACTATCTGCTGTGGTGGCATTTTGCTTCACTCTGATTGGTCAAGAGAGTAGAGCAAAAAATATATTACTTTTTGGGCATTTCGACTAGCTGATATTATWCGAAAAGCCACAACTGTTCTGTAAACACCAAACCAAAAAAGCAGTGACAGCCAGCTGCTACAGATTCTGTTGTATTACTGGTCTCCGTTTTGACACCACATATTGTGTCTCGTCTTTTCTCGGTGTCGGMTGCTTTACGTCGTGCCTAAGAAAAGCCCTTAGCTGTGGTATATTGGCCATATACCACATCCTCTCGTGCCTTAGTGCTTAATCGAAACCTGGGATTCCTACTTTACTCGTAACATTACTGTCCTTTACTTTCATTGAGAAATATCCTCAACTTTGTCGCGCTCGTCAGAACTTCCTTAATTCGCTGGTAGGGAAGAAGTTGTGCGCTCACTATTAGTACGGGGAGACCAGGGGAAGTTGTAACATTCAGAATTTGTCTATTTTAGACCTGTTTTGGGTTAGTGATCATTTGTACAGTTGTCTCTGTCCTCAGCAGGGATTTTTATTCTTCACCATTCTGAATGTCTAAAACGGCCCAGTATTGGTCGCAGAAATGTTTTTAAAAATCTGTTCTGAGTCTAACCCATGTCTCTGCTGTACGTGTTCGGAGTCTAACCCGTGTCTCTGCTGTACGTGTTCGGAGTCTAACCCGTGTCTCTGATGTACGTTGTTCGGACAGTCCTAAACCGTGTCTCTGCTGTACGTGTTCTGACCCGTGTCCTCTGCGTACGTGTTCGAGTCTAACGTGTCTCTGCTGTACGTGTTCGGAGTCTAACCCGTGTCTTCTGCATGTACGTGTTCGGAGTCTAACCCGTGTCTCTGCTGTACGTGTTCGGAGTCTAACCCGTGTCTCTGGCTGTCACGTGTTCGAGTCTAACCCGTGTCTCTGCTGTACGTGTTCGGATCTACCCGTGTCTCTGCTGTACGTGTTCGGAGTCTAACCGTGTCTCTGCTGTACGTGGATGGTCTACGGGGTGTTGTCTGACTGTAAATCCTTTCTCTGCAGGCAATCTGGGAGAACCAGTTCTACTACTTGTTTGGTTTCCTCTTCCTGGTGTTCATCATCCTGGTGGTGTCCTGCTCCCAGATTAGTATTGTGATGGTCTACTTCCAGCTCTGTGCAGAGGTGAGGCGGGGCCCTGTTGTGTGCTGCTGTGTGTATATGGGGCATTGCATCGTGAAAGCATTGAGGGTGAACAGAAGTTCAGAGTGTGTTAAGTTCCAACCACAGTAGTTCGGTAGAACTTGATAGAGACGGGAGGTCTAGAAGTATGATTGGTGAGTTGTGACGTCACAGACACACCCACCTGTGTGGTCTGTCTCCTGCAGGACTACCGGTGGTGGTGGAGGACCTTCCTGGTATCAGGGGGCTCAGCCTTCTACGTCCTTGTTTACGCCCTTTTCTACTTTGTCAACAAGGTAACCGTCGAAGACGTTTTGAGATTTTTGAATGAGGTTGTTTACCATGCTTAGATTGGCTGGTAGCTGTCTTAACAACAAGTTGACGTTGTGTTTCTTCTCTTCCAGCTGGACATTGTGGAGTTTATTCTTCCCTGTTGTACTTTGGCTACACGGCTCTCATGGTCCTGTCCTTCTGGCTCCTTACAGGGACATCGGCTTTTAACGCAGCATACATGTTCATACGGAAGATCTAACGCTGCCGTCAAAATCGACTGAGTTTTGTTTCAGCTGTTTGTTTTTGCCACATTATTTTTTGTTTTTTTACAATTTTTATTCTTTATGTCCAACAAGCACTGGCTTGTTTGTGGACGCAAGGACGCGTGAGGTGGTGTTTGTGGAACAGTGACCGATTTCCCCCCCCCCCCCCCCCCCCATGGGCATGGAGAGATGACAGTAAGAGGCGCAGCCTGCAAACTCAACGATTCCTCCTCCCTCTGTGATTGGATGTCCAGAGACAGAGACTTCCTCTTGGAAAGTCCATGTTTTCTACTGTGTTTCACCTTGTACACACAACATGGGCCAAAGCATGTCAAATGAAACCATCTCTGTGTGTTTTACTGTCTGCTTTGGGAGCAAGCCTGGGTTCCACAGGAGGACTCAAGTGCATTGGTTCAGAATTTAACTTTATCGTTTTAAAATCAGTAATATTTTAGTCTGACTTCTTTCACATACACTCTCTATCTCTCTGTAAAGTACGTTTATTTATCTTTATTCCAGATACGTTTATGATCAGAGGATGGTTTGGAGGTCACACTTGTAACATCGCTAATAAGTATCATTATTTTTGTCAGAAAATATGCTGGGAAATGGAAATCTAACATTGGAACAGGCATGGATATTAAAATATTCAGATATTTTTACTGAAATGTGACCATTTCAGCCACAACTAAAATCATTATCTCAATTTGTCTCCCTGAAAACAATTGTCTCTCAGATTGTCTAAAATGTATCTTTAAAGCCACCGGATTTCAATGTGGAGAAGCATAAATGAATTTTCTCTTTAAATACTACTTGCATAAATTAATTTTTTTCTTTAAATACTACTTGCATGAAAGACGGTTGAAATATGAAATGTTATGGAACGAAAGTAAATTTTGATGAAAAGTAGTATTCCTCATCTTCAAATCACCTATATAATTTCTGTGCTTTAACCTAGGAGTAACAATGTGTTTAAAATGGTTGGACACATTGCATTACTAGGCAATGTAAACAGCTCCATGATCCCACTGAACTATGCATTTCTGTTTTTTAAGTATAAGACTGTTCTTTGGTTTCATAAAGGTCATGTTAAATGTTTTGAGTTTAACACAGTTTAGTGTCAGTGAGACACTGCTATTCTAACAAGTTATCTATCAGTGTCGGTTATCCCTGAGCGTCAATGTCTTCTAGGATTGTCTTAAACATGATTCTGTCATTGAGCATCTAAGTGGAATACAGTTATTTACCATCAACTTCTGGAGTACAGTTGTTTCCCAATACCCGAGCCCAAGTCCGTGCTGTGTTAAGATCAGTTTCCCAATAACACGGGCAAGTCCGTGCTGTGTAGATCAAGTTTCCCATAAAACACACACGCCAAGTCGGTGCTGTGTAAGATCAGTTTCCCATAAACCACGGGCCAAGTCCGTGCTGTGTAAGATCAGTTTCCCATAAACCACGGGCCAAGTCCGTGCTGTGTAATCAGTTCCCATAAACCACACGCCAAGTCGGTGCTGTGTAATCAGTTTCCCATAAACCACACGCCAAGTCGGTGCTGTGTAAGATCAGTTCCCATAAACCACGGGCCAAGTCCGTGCTGTGTAGATCAGTTTCCCATAAACCACGGCCAAGTCCGTGCTGTGTACGATCAGTTTCCCAATAACCACGGCCAAGTCGGTGCTGTGTAAGATCAGTTTCCCATAAACCACACGCCAAGTCCGTGCTGTGTAAGATCAGTTTCCCATAAACCACGGGCCAAGTCCGTGGTGTGTTAAGAATCGCAATTGTCGATAGGTTCAAGAAGGTACTACATGTCAACCTATTGTATTAATGGGCAGATCCTTCACTGGGTTTATTTTCTGTTACCCAGTTAGAATTTCCCACCAGTGGTTCTCGTCTTATAGATGGAGTTTCTCTGATTGTGGAGTCCGAAATGCAGAAGACCCTGTAAGCTATAACACAGGACCTACATAACTGAATGAAAGTGGGGTGAATGGGATTCATAATATTCAAGACCTTTCTATCATGGGTGTATTTTACTCCCGTTTACTTTATTCTATGGGCCAGTTCCTCAGACCCAGATTACGCCCGGTCCTGGATTAAACATAATTCTCTATGGAGAATTGCCATTGAAAGGTCATTTTTAGTCCAGGAATAGATTTAATTTAGGTCCAGGAAACTGGGTCTTTAAGTTTGAGAGCTGAGCTTTCAGGAATGCGACCTTTAGGTCAACGTTATTACCCTGCCAGTTTTTCCTTGATAAAGAGCATAGAAACCAACCATACGACAGTCTGGTGGAAGTCTTGCCCAGCAGATGGTGTTGGGATAGAGCTGCACTGGAAGAGAGAGGGATCGAACAGGTGCAGAGGGGGAATTACTCCATTCACCATGAAGTGAATCACTGAATGAATCATACTTCTCCACTCTCCCGTTCTCACTTAGTCTCTCTCATTCTCTGCCCTCTCACACATTCACCTCCACAGTCAGTATTGCATCCGTCTTTTTCTTCCCTCTGTAAAGCCTTGTTCACACTACAGGCCTTAATGCTCAAATCAGTTTTGTTTGTTGTCCGAACAGCAAGTTACAAATGACAAAATCAGATTGTCTGTTCAGACAGCAGTCATTTGCTGACATGGCTACGCTAGTTGTCACAGTAACGACATGGGTCTTTGGTGTAGTCTGATTGGTGGTGGTGCTCGTGCTTCTATCACTAAGAAGTTATGTAGCAACCTAAGGTGACGACAATGCGTCGCCATGGAAGTTTCACAGTTGCTTTGAATATTCAAAATCATAGTGAGAACACTTTTAAAGCCTCAAAGGACAAGATGATCCAACTTTCAAACTAGTTATTTTTGGTTAGTCACAGCAGTCAACTAGCTAGCTATGTAGCTGTTTAGCTTTTTAGAACATTCACTAGTTTGTTTGTAAACAAACTAGTTAGCTACCACATGGTCTTGTCAAACTGTCAACAGAGTAGCTAGCAAGCAACAAGATATGCCAAATAACAGTCTAAAAACCAATTGAGGGCAAATGAATAAGCCATGGCTGGGAAGGTGGTTTGGAATGAGGCTTGAAATATCAGATTCCATGTACTTTTTGGCTGTTCGGGGTGCAGGAAAAATAACAGATTTAATCAATTGTATTTGAGTCACTTCAAACTGCCAGTGTGAACAAGGCTTTAGTGTCAAAGTGTTCCTGAGCTGCCAGCTCTCACTGCTCTCTGATTCAGAGACTGACAGACTTCTTCACCTGGGCCCAACAAACAGATTTYAGGAGAGATTCTCTGCAGATGTACATTTGACTGACCGGAGCTGTGTATGTACGTGAATGGGTGTTGACTGTGTAAATACAACACTTTGTATTGCTGCGTTTTGCTGTAGTGGGGACTCTGACTATATAAATATCATGTCATTGTTTTAGCCAAAAGCATGATTTTTAAGAACCTGTTTCTTGTCCCCTTTTCTTTACAGAATGCCCAGTGATATAATGTATGAAACTAATAAAGTACTGATACGATGTTGGAATTTGAATGCGTCTCCTTTATGTAGGCTATTGATTTATGACAAAAAGGTTTGATCGGCAGGGATTGTGTGTAATTTTCATATAGATAAAGCCAAAGTAATACTTTCTGAAGTTCCATTGTCCTGTTCGCTCTGTTGTCAATTTGTTTTATAAATAATGAATAAAACGCAACAATTTTGACTGAGTTACAGTTCATATAAGGAAATCAGTCAATTTAAATAGCTTCATTAGGCACTAATCTATTGACTTCACATGAATGAGAATATAGATATGCTTCTGTTGGTGACAGATACGTTAAAAAAAAATAAGTAGGGGCAAGGGTCAGAAAACCAGTCGTATCTGGTGTGACCACCATTTTCCTCATGCAGCATGACTGACATGTCCCTCGCATAGGTTTGATCAGGCTGTTAATTGTTGCCTGTGGAATGTTGTCCAACTCCTCTTCAATGGCTGTGTGAAGTTACTGGATACTGGCTGGAACTGGAACAACCTCAGCAATACAAAGGAGTTGATTGTTGACTTCAGGAAGTAGAGGAGGGAACATGCTCCGATCCACGTCACAGAGGACTGCAGTAGAGAGAGTCAGTTCCTCAGCGTCCACATCACCGAGGACTGCAGTAGAGAGAGTCAGTTCCTCAGCGTCCACATCACCGAGGACTGCAGTAGAGTCAGCAGTTTTAAGTTCCTCAGCGTCCAATTCACAAAGGACTTAACATGGACTTATAACACCACCACTCTGGTCAAGAGGGCGCAACAGCGTTTCTACTTCCTAAAGGCGACTGAAGAAATTCAGTCCTCAAATACTACCGCTACAGCATCTACAGTGTCCTGACCAGTCGCATCACGGCCTGATACGGACATTGCTACATCCACGACCGCAAGGCCCTCCAGCAGGTGGTGAAGACGACCCAGTACATCACTGGGACCGTGCTACAACCCATCCAGGACATCTACTGGGACCGTGCTCCCACCCATCCAGGACATCTACTGGGACCGTGCTCCCACCCATCCAGGACATC
>NW_019943381.1:110724-122952 GCF_002910315.2 Salvelinus sp. IW2-2015 | reverse complement strand
ATTTAAAGCTAAAACATTTATTCTATTCTACTGAGACATTTACTTTATGTTCATATTCTTATCTTTAATTATTTATTATTATTGTTGTTGCAAGGGAGCATTTCATTAGACGGTGTATCCCAAACGATTAATATAACTTGAGGGGTAGGGATCAGATTAAACATTGTCCTCTTCTGTATGTTGTSGGTCTTGAGGGGTAGAGATCAGATTACACATTGTGGGATCATAGTACGCTACCCTCCTATACATTTTAACAACTTTGTGGCTGCCCAGCAAAAATCTTAAAAAGCATATTTGAGTTTCTATTTTTTGAGTTATAGCACAGTCTGTATCCTGGAAGTGTATTTGTGAGTGTTGCTGTCTGTAGCTATAGGTTAGCTGCATCATACTGTATGACATCATACTGTAATTACGGCTGTCCAATGGCTCAGCTCAGCTCTGGCAACAAGACCCGTAGCGACGTCCAGTGTGTCAACTCATCTGTGTAGAGCAATGTGGTGTAGGGCTCTCTAGGAATGTACACTGCCTTTTTCAGCATGAGTCTGTTTCATCCATTTCCAATTTTCTGTGTTCTAACCATCYTCCTTTCAAAAGACAAAGGAGTAAAACTTAAAACCAAAGTATGAAACCGTGGGGTTTTGTATTTTAATAATTTCAACATAAACACATGACAGTTCAAAGATACAATGTACTGTACAATAAGTAAATAGGTTTGTTGTTATGTCGTCTCTTTGGATCAACCACTATACAAATCTGTCACTTTGCAGCAACTGATTGCATGTGAGATATGTAACAAAAAAGCAGGTTTTCTCTGAAGCATATTTTTATACAATTCTCCCTGAAGTTGATAAACTCCATGCTATATAAAATAGTGTAAGGAWGACCTTTMCCCCCAGAGGTGGCTATAATAAAGTACTAAACATCAAGTCGATGTCGCTAAACAAGATACACAAAGAGCTTGGAATGCAAGACTTACATTAAGATAAAAAATGTGTAAAACTACATGTGAATCTTGTCTTCACCAGACAGTACCCAGTTTCTCACTAAAAAGCAAAAAAGCAGAAAGCATTAATGAAATCCAAAAAACGTTTTTCTGACTTAAACATGGATTCGAGAATTCCCTTAAATTCTGTGTTCTGCACCTACTAGTACGGAGGAAAGGTGAAGACAAGTGCATCTCTAGTAGGCGCAGTCGAGGTAATGAACCAACAACACGGCGCTGTAGCGAAAACACCCGCTCGGTCAAAGCTTAAGGTGAGATATCACTTCCACAACCGTTCATTAACGGTGCTAACGAACTATCTGATGGTTTGAATCATAACACCACTGTCAGAGGTAGGCCTTCTCAGGAGTATCTCAGCAGAGGTTTAGCAGAGTCATCGCTCCAAAACAGGTGGGATGGATAAAATAATTAGGTCATCCTGATGAGACTGGAGAACTGCTGAGATACTCCTGATAAGGCCACTCCCCAAGGCTAGCTGTGCAAAACGTAGCAGCCGCAGCTGCCTCCAACAAGTGCTTTAGTTTTATTAGAATTATTAGCATTTTAGAATTATTAGCATATCCATCTTCTCTGCTGTTATGTGTGGGGTAGAGGTCTACTGTAATCTGTCATGTGTGGGTGAGGTGTCTACTGTAAACTGTCATGTGTGGGGTGAGTCTACTGTAAACTTCGTTGTGTGGGTGAGGTCTACTGTAAACTGTCATGTGTGGGGTGAGGATACTGTAAACTGGGACAGATGGGAGACTTGCCTTCTCTGTAGCAAGCCCTGTCTTGGCACAGCATGGGAATACATGATCTTGTACATATATTAATTTCAAGAATGCCTGATTCTGTCTAGAAGCAAAAGTGTATTCTGTAGCTACTAGGCTGAGGTGCAGCCTTTTCCTGTCTAGAGACAACAGTACAAGTCCTTTTCTGTCTAGAGACAACATGTTTATTCGTACATACTAGCTGAGGTACAGCCTTTTCCTGTCTAGAGACAACATGATTCGTTACCTACTAGGCTGAGGTACAAGCCCTTTTCCTGTCTAGAGACAACATGTAATTCTGTACTACTAGGCTGAGGTACATAGCCTTTTCCTGTCCAAGACAACATGTATTCGACCTACTAGCTGAGGTACAAGCCTTTGTTCTGGTCCAGAGAACATGTATTCTGTACCTACTAGGCTGAGGTACAAGCCTTTTCCTGTCTAGAGACAACACGTACAAGCCTTTTCCTGTCTAGAGACAACACGTACAAGCCTTTTCCTGTCTAGAGGCAACAGGTACAAGCCTTTTCCTGTCCAGAGGCAACATGTATTCTGTACCTACTAGGCTGAGGTACAAGCCTTTTCAGTCATTTTTTTATTTTTATTTCACCTTTATTTTATCATGCATCAGACAGTTGTTATGGTTGCAAAATAAAAGTGCTTTAAAAACTGGGTTCCCCAGATAATGTGCTGTTAAATGGAACTATGTCACATCTGTCAAAAAACAGGACCTAGTCTTTTTGACCTTGAAGAAGAGGTCAATCTGTTAGTTCTATTCCATATTGTGGATGTGACGTCCTAGGGACGATGATGTGTCATGCTCACCATGCTCTCTGARAGGCAATTGGATTACAAATCTCTGTTACAAATACTTGGTTGTAGAATATTTTGTTGTTGTTGTGTTAATTATATACAATTTCAATAGAGAAGGCAACGCTGGTTACCCAGCGGCCTGAGAGGGGAGTGGGGGCACATGAAAGAAGGTATTAGTGAAAAGTCTATAAAAAAAATACTGTTTCTTTTGGAGGAGAAAAATACATAAAGATTGATCAAATCTACACATCAAACTAATGGCACATACATACACAGGATCAAATACAAAATTAAAAACATAGGAACATATAAGCTGAAATTGTAAAAGAAAAAAACTATTTTTTTTTAAAGATTGAAAGTGCTAGAATTCAGATTAGCTCACAGAAACCCAGGGAGGACAAACTCAATGCCAATGGCCTTTTCTTTTTGATCAATAAATGCTCAATAAATGAATAAAAAGATAAATGCTAAATTTGAGTGCTAGAATTYTGGCTGGAATTGGATATAGCCATGGTCTTTGAAAATGTACACTTGATGTACACAAAAAAAATCTATGTTTTAAGGATAGCTTTTAAACAATTATATAAATATTTATATCCAATTACCACTATAAGAAAGAGGCAAATTCTTTCAAAGATGCGAACCACTTTTCTTCACGATCAATCATTAAATGTTCCTAATTTAGATAATTTCTCAGCCTAGTGGAAGTGTCATCATGAACTTCGGGGATTCATACCTGAACGTATTACTTCACAAGTATTGGTTGGTAGTGGGGCTATGTCACAACCAAACAAATGTTTCTTTTAAATTGTATTTATTTTCACATATTTGTCATTTTATAGGTCAGTCTAATTAGCTGACTGAAGAGGCAATAGTAGGCTCTGGTCGGTTGGTCAATTTGAATAACAATTCTACCATTATTAAAATGAAATAATAAAATGTTTATTTTAATGAGCAATTGTGCAAGATTTTGTTTCCTCTCCCCAGGTTTTGGGAAGAAAAATCAAAAATCAAATGAGGTGATGTGTTGTGTTGTTTCAAGGTCCTGTTTTAACAAACAGAAAATAACATATCATATAACAACAACAAAACGACTAAGAAATATCCCAGTCAGTCGTCCCATGCTTTGAATGTCAAAGAGCAGGCTGGTGACTTGTTTGTTCTGGATATTGTGTATTTGTTTTAGACCCTTTCCTCCTGAATCTAGGAAGCAGCTGAGTGAGGAGTACAGAGAGGAAGGGAAACAGTTCAAATCTGTACTACTGTGCATGTTTACATCTTGCAATGTTGAAATGTTCTCTGTTCTACGGTTGCTGGGCAACCGTAGCTAAAAGCAGCAATTTGTTTTGTTTTGCTTATGTTACATAGTTTTAGTTTTTTTCTTTATACTTGGCGTATACTTGAAACTACATGTTTACTAATAGTTGCATACGGACTGGGCTGAGTACTCAAACAGACAAAGTCAAGAGAGTTTGAAAGTTGCAAACCAAGAGAATAATATATTAATACTGTTAATATCAGTACTCTCAAGATGCACTTTGACTTTCTTTTGACTAATGGACTTTATATAACCCATGTGCTGGGTGTTCCAAAGCCTATCGATCTATCAATCATGATGTCTGAAGGAAAGTGAAACATATCATTCATTTGTTGGCCATACCAAAGACAGGACATGTTTTCCATCATACAAATCATCCCTTACATGATACAGAGCACGTATTATAGTTTTACAACTTTGGGCGTAAGTTTTCAACAGGCTAGTGAATATGAAAAAGGCATCTTAAAATCAGACCGCTTAATCAGGTTGTGTTTCAAACTGAGAAAATAGACTCTCAACGTCAGTCATTCTTTTTAAAAGTCCTACGAGACGATCAAAGACGTCTATGTAAAATCCTACTGGATTATTATGCCACTAACAGCCTACTAACTACACATTTGTCAAAGTCAACAATCCAAGTTTTTGTTTTAGTAGTACATGAACAGATAAAGATTAAATAGAGCGGAGAAAGCTACAAGGGCAAAGCTAATACTTCATCCATTTTTTATCAATAAAATGCCAGATACAGACAAATGTAAACCTGCCACATTGAAAACACTTTGTTTTAATACGTCTACCTAAATACACCTTACTGAAATAAAAGCAATTCTAATGTTCATTTTTTGACGAGATATTTAATACACTGCAATAACATTCTTTTACACGTTTTCCTTAACTGTCGTCATTGTTATTTTTATTTTCTATTCACATATGTCAGGGTTATTATTACCATGCATCTAACAGACTGAATATATATTTGTTTTCATAAAAATTTAAATCAGTAATATATGAGGTGCTCTAGTCCCTCCTTGGGGGGCGAGGAAAAGGATGTGACATATTGTTACTCTGGAGACTTCTTAAAAACCAATGCTGGAAGAATGACAGTTGAAGGAATGAAAATCCTCATGAGTCAAATAAGGACCTGTTTTCAAGAGCAGCTTTTATAGGAGGGGTATATCCTCCACATAGGGTCATCCTCACTGGCCCTGGTTGAGCAGGTCACGATTGTTAGGCCAAAGAGATTCCTAAAGTTAAAGAGACTWCTGCTAAAAAGTGCTGCTCTTGAGGAACCACATAAAACATGCATGACTTGGCATGTTTTCTACTGACTCAGCTATTTTCACATCTGCTTTTCATTAAATATGTGGGCGCTGTGTTTGGCGGCAGTGATTATCAACGTTAAAATCTACTCTCTGTTTTCACTTATCTTCTACTTTCTGCACAACTGATGAGTCTGAACAGTAATCAGTTATTCCAGTTTTTTTTAAGAGCACTTTTTCAAGACAGATATTTTTGTTGTGTGGTTGTAGCCTATATTGGAGGAGGGTAATGTCCGTGGGGCAGTATCATTTGAGTCCTTCACTAATCTTTCCCCCCTGACGATGATGATGACAGACAGGGTGTGTTTCTGGGTAGGTGGTTCAGACTTTTACACTCACATGAGARACAACCTAGCATGTTCAGTCACATTTGAATAAGCAAGAAAATTATATTTCACCCACTTCAAAACTAGTGTTCTGGGTCACTAGGCTTCTGGGTAACAATATTTTTTKAAACAATTTTCTCTAAAATTAAGATTTTTTTCTTAATATTATGACTTTATAAAGTAACAATACCACGCCTTCAGGCCTGCAGATGCTGCCTCCTGACTACAGAAYAGAGGGAGGTAAGTGATGAGGGGGGATAGGTTAGTGGTAGAGGTTAAAGAACTAATTCACGGCAACCCACAGTATTATACAGAGCCGTGATCACAATGGAACTCCTTCCATTTCCAGTTACTCAGCAACCAGAAAAATTACCTTTAAAAAAAAAAAGGGATTAAACTAAATCTCATGGAATAGAGGGGACTGTGAGGTGACACACCACACACACACACACACACACCGCACACACACACACACACACCACACACACACACACACACACACACACACACACACACAACACACACACACACACACCACCATACCATATCACTAACACACAGACACTCTAAAACACACATTATATTTTAGATGTATTGTTTGTACATCGTTGTATTTTAATGTGACTGTCCCTGTGTATCAGTGTTTTGTTACTTGTCGTGTTTTTTGTGTAACCCAGGAAGAGTATCTGCTGATTCTGCAAGAGCTAAATGGGGATCCAGCTAAACAAACAACAACAAAGCGAGAGGGATTCAATCATCATAGCTAAAGGATAGAAAGAATGGCCGAATAAAAGCTCCTTAGTTTGAAAGTTTCTCATATTTTCCTTTTGTTTCAATGAAGGGTTTAGTTTCCTCTGGAGCTCAATCAAAAGCTTTTATGCACTTCAATTAAGGCTTCTAAGTGTTCAAGTGTTGTTATGTCCACCCTTGCAGCCAGCAGGCCYCTTGGCCCCTGGGTGTGAGGCAGTGAGCTGAGGATGATGGCGTAGGGGCCGGGCCTGGGGGCCCCTCATTGGAAGGCCTGGTGAAAGCGAGGCAGGGTGGTCGTGCTGAGGCTGGAGCTAAACACTGGCGGGAGAGGGTGCAGGGGCCCTAGACCCAGGCCCCCGCTGGAGCCCTGCTGCTCCTGAGGTTGAGGTTGCAAAGAGGTATGGGTAGGGTTAGCAGCTGTGGCAGCGGCGTGGTGCTCAGTGCCACGCAAGGATGACGATGACGAAGAGGAGGCAGCAGATGAGGTGTACCCCATGACTAGTCCTGCTGTGCTGATGGGGGCGTTGTAGGGGGGCAGGTTGAGGGGCAGGAAGCCCAGCAGGTGAGAGAAGTCCATGTTAGCAGTGCACAGAGACTCAGCGATGACAGCAGGGCTCTTGGACAGGAGGGGGCCACCACACAGCTCGTCTGTCAGGCCTGAGGGGTGCTCTAGTCCCTCCTTGGGGGGCGAGGCAGCAGCATGATGATGATCGCCTGAGTGRTGGCCCGGCAGCCCACTCTGCAGATCCATGAGAAAGCTCTCCATCTCCACTTTGAGGGGCTTGTCCAGCAGGTATGAGGTAGATCCCAGCTGGTACTTGGGCGGCGGCTGGGCGTGCTGTTGCTGCTGGTGCTGTTGGGGCTGCTGCAGGTGAGGCAGCGGGGGGGAGTGTTGGATGTGGTGGTGATGGTAGTGGTGGTGGTGGTGGTGGTGCGGGTGATGGGGGTGGTGGAGTGGGGGCTCCATGTGGCAGCCCATCCCCATGGCAGTGGACAAGGAGCCAGGCATCAGAGAGTGGTGGTGGCCCACCCCAGGGTTGGACATGGCCTGGAGGTGGTGGGGGTTGTACATGCCCATGGGGAAGGAGGTGCCGCTGGGGAACGGCTTGGACAGCATGGGGTCTTTGTTGGAACCCATGCTGCACATCATGGGGCTGAGCTCCTCTTTGACAGTGCAGGGGGAGGAGCCAGAGCCCAGCATGCCTAGCATGTCCGGAGGCTCCGTCTTTATCTTCAGCAGCTCCTGAGAGTGGCTCTTCTTCACATGCCGCGTCAGRTGGTCCTTCCTGCCGAAGCGCTGGGCGCAGTACTGACACAGGAAGTCCTTTCTGCCGGTGTGGACCACCATGTGGCGACGCACGTCCTTCCGTGTGTAGAAGCGGCGGTCACAGTGGTCRCACGGGTGCTTCTTCTCCTTGGCACCTCCGGAGGACTTGCCCGAGTGGCTCTTGAGATGMTCCAGCAGGGCAGGGGTAGTCTCGTAGCTCTGCAGGCACACCTTACAGGTGAGGTCCCCAGCCGTGGCTGAATGCATGGCCACATGACGCTTGTAGCCCAGCTTGGTGTTGTAGTGCTTGCCACATTCCTCACACTTGAAGGCCTCTTTGTTGGGGTCATGGGTCTGCAGGTGGTTCTTCAGGTGATCTTTGCGGTGAAACATTTTCTCGCAGAACGAGCACTGGTGAGTTTTCTGTGGAGAATGTGTGGCCATATGCCTGCATAACGAAGAGAGTACAGTATGAGAGAAAAGTTAGTCAGTGAAAGTGTTTTAGAGGAACTGTTTAAAAACTCTTGGTGGAGTGATGTTTTACCTGAACAGTTTATATTTGGAGCTGAAGGCCTTAGGACAATGTGGCTGGGAACAGTGGAAAGGTTTCTCTMCCGTGTGACAGAAGGCGTGAAGCCGAAGCTTATCCTGCGAACCAAACCAAGTCCCACACACCAAACACTCGTTGCCGCTGGCTCGCTCTTCCCTCTCCCTCTCTCTGTCTGTGCGTGGCAGGGTAGTGTCGCTGTACAGCTTGGCAGCGGCTAGTCGTTCCTCGTCCTCCGGCGTCAGTGCTGTAATATGGCGTGGAGCATCGGCGGCACCAGCTGCCATGGCAGCCCTAGGGTGCTGTTGCCATGAAATCCCGGCCGTGGCTTCCCTGCCTTCCAGGCTCTACGTGGGGTGTGGTGGAGTGCAGTGAAGGGCGTACTCCAGGCAGGGCTGGGTAGGGCTTAGGAGGGTTACGGTCTGGGCCTCAGATAGTGCTGCTGTTGTCAATGTCTGCTGAAAAAACAAAAGTATTTGTGTACTTGTTGTTGCACTATGATGTGAGAGTGCAACTGTGAACATTTTCAAAGTCCAGACTTATTTCAATGGTGGTGCGAGAAAGCAAAGATAACCTCTCTCCTCCTTTCCAGAACGGGTCTTCCTTCTGTCTATGGATCTCCTCTCTGTCTCTCTCTCTCTCTGTCTCTCTCTCTCTCTCTCTCTCTCTGTCTCTCTCTCTGTCTCTCTGTCTCTCTGTCTCTCTCTCTGTCTCTGTCTCTGTCTCTCTCTCTCTCTCACCCAGTCCCAACAGCTATGGTTGGGGGTGAGTAGGAAATGTTGCTCTGCATCTTTATTCCCCTGTAAAGAAAAGAAAAAGCAATGAATTAGTATGTGAATACTCTTTCTCCTATTTAAGTGTATTCATGTATTTTTTAGCCAATGACCCAATAAAGAATATTCATTATTCAATCTGTATCTCCGAAGGTTTGCTTTAAAATGTAAAGCTAATGATTCAATCCGTGTCGCTGAAGATCTGCAATAAAATGTAAAGGTAATTTCCGATTGAACAGACACATGCAGCGTTTCACACGGGGGACCAGTATGAAAAGAAAATATGAAAATGTATGAACTCTCTACTGTAAGTCGCTCTGGACAAGAACGACTGCTTAAATGACTAAAAATGTTTAAAAAGAAGAATGTAAAATGAATCCACCCCCCAAATCTGAGCCTATGGACTGATATAGTTTTTCTGCTATGAAAATGGAAAAACAGACTTGACTTGTGACTTTGACAGAGCAGAGTTCCAGTCCAAACACCCGTTGGACACTAGGGGGCACTAAAGGACAATGTTGCATCGTGGTACACAACTACAAAGTGACTAATAGGAACCTCTGTTTGAGACAGTTCATTCCCAGTCGTTGAGTCATTCAGCCATTCCACTCSTCACAGTATTCATCTATGTAAAATGTCAACGTCTTATCCACTGAACGTTAGCCACGCGTTACCACGTATAGCACATTCCTGTTGTGTTCTTGGCTTCATACATGTCCTCATCATGTCRYGTGACTTCCCCCCCCCCMAAWAAAWRTGKGKGYRCAMARMRSRSRYWKTGTGTGTGTGTGTGTGTACATGCATGTACATGTTATGAAGCTGGATAAGGCTCACATAATCCCACAGAAAACAATGAATCACACGCAGCCCCAGGGTATGGGTGGGGGGGGGGTTACCATAAATGAACCGGTTGCTGCGGTACCAGTCTATCTGCCTAAATTCATCAGATTCCTCAAAACTACTGTAAAAGTCCCTTTAAATAGGAACAACACTTGTCTAATAAGGTCAGTTGAAAATGAAAAGCGTTTCAGAATGATACTGTAACTACATGTCTGGATACAGTTTCATTCCTCAGTGATATTTCATATAATAATAATAATAATAGCCATTTAACAGACGCTTTTATCCAAAGCCACTTACAGTCACGTCAARCATACATTTCTTACACCATCCAAGTAACACTGTTGCACCATGTCTTTAAGTCACCTCTGCTGTCACCTCCGTGGCCTCTAGGACCCCTCTCCTTCCACACAGCTAAGTCACATGGTCAAGTCCAAGGTCACCCTGSTCTGGCTCCTACTAACCACACTGTCACCTGTGCCCCCACACTTGATATACACACAGGAAACTGTTGAGAGTCAAAAACCCAGCAGTGTTGCAGTTCTTGACTCAAACCGGTGCACCTGGCACCTACTACAATAGCCCACTCAAAGCACTTAAATCTTTTGTCTTGCCCATTCACCCTCTGAATGGCACACATACATAATCCATGTCTCAATTGTCACAAGGCCTAAAAAAATTGTTTATTTAACCTGCTTCCTCCCCTTCATCTACACTGATTGAAGTGGATTTAACAAGAGACATCAATAAGGGATCATAGCTKTCACCTGGATTCACCTGGTCAGACTATGTCATGTTCAGAATGTTTTGTACACTCAGTGTAAATAAGTGTGTGCATACACATACAACACACACACGACACACACACACACACACATACAACACACACGACACACAGACACGCACACGACACACACACACACAGACACACACACACTAACCCAGTTCCCTCTACCCCCTCTCTGTTGATAGGTGCAGTGTGATCTCTGGGATTCTCTGAGACACTGACTGGGTACAGGTTTGAATGGTATGAATAAATGGCATTAGTACGCGTGTGTATATAGATGTGGTTAAGAGTAGCTGACAGCTGTGTTGGGGAGCTCATTACACAGCAGGATGGGTTCGGGTGACACTCCTCCCACTGACCAGCCCCAGGGAGTCCTGGTCTATTGTGGAGCCGCACAACAACGCACATTCCTGGTCGGCATCACATGAAGTACACTACACCTCACACCATGACCCCTGACCCCTGACAGTTCTAGTCCTGCATCACACGGCGTACACTACACCTCACACCATGACCCCTGACCCCTGTAACCCGTGTGATGCAGACTAGAAGTCAGGGGTCAGGGGTCATGGTGTGAGTGTAGTGTACGCGCGTGTGATGCAGGAACTAGAACTGTCAGGGGTCAGGGTCATGGTGTGAGGTGTAGTGTACGCCGTGTGATGCAGGACTAGAACTGTCAGGGGCAGGGTCATGGTGTGAGGTGTAGTGTGACGCCGTGTGATGCAGACTAGAACTGTCAGGGGTCAGGGGTCATGGTGTGAGGTGTAGTGTACGCCGTGTGATGCAGGACTAGAACTGTCAGGGGTCAGGGGTCATGGTGTGAGGTGTAGTGTACGCCGTGTGAATGCAGAACTAGAACTGTCAGGGGTCATGGGGTGAGGTGTAGTGTACGCCGTGTGATGCAGGACAAGAACTGTCAGGGGTCAGGGGTCATTGGTGTGAGGTGTAGTGACGCCGTGTGATGCAGGACTAGAACTGTCAGGGGTCAGGGGTCAGGTGTGAGGTGTAGTACGCCGTGTGATGCAGGACTAGAACTGTCAGGGGTCATGGTGTGAGGTGTGTGTGTACGCCGTGTGATGCAGGAACTAGAACTGTCAGGGGTCAGGGGTCATGGTGTGAGGTGTAGTGACGCCGTGTGATGCAGGACTAGAACTGTCAGGGGTCATGGTGTAGGTGTAGTGTACTTCATGTGATGCCGACCAGGAATGTGCGTTGTTGTGCGGCTCCACAATAGACCAGGACTCCCTGGGGCTGGTCAGTGGGAGGAGTGTCACCCGAACCCATCCTGCTGTGTAATGAGCTCCCCAACACAGCTGTCAGCTACTCTTAACCACATCTATATAACACACGCGTACTAATTGCCATTTATTCATACCATTCAAACCTGTACCCAGTCAGTGTCTCAGAGAATCCCAGAGATCACACTGCACCTATCAACAGAGAGGGGTAGAGGGAACTGGTTAGTGTGTGTGTGTTGTGTGTGTGTGTGTGTCGTGTGCGTGTGTTCCTGCGTGTGTGTGTGTGTTGTTGTGTGTGTGGTGTGTGTGTCGTGTGTGTGTTGTATGTGTATGCACACACTTTTTACACTGAGTACAAAACATTCTGAACATGACTAGTCTGACCAGGTGAATCCAGGTGAAGCTATGATCCCTTATTGATGTCTCTTGTTAAATCCACTTCAATCAGTGTAGATGAAGGGAGGAAGCAGGTTAAATAAACATTTTTTTAGGCCTTGT